>NW_026783495.1:0-183000 GCF_949774975.1 Lagenorhynchus albirostris
ACTTTTTTCAGATGGCCCTTTTGACCGGGGGGAAGTGAGACTTCATTGTAGTGCAGATTTCCTTTGCAAGCTTGCTTGGTTGGCCAAAAAGGGCGTATGCGTTTTTTCCTGAATATATTCAGGAAAAAACGCATACGCCCTTTTTGGCCAAGTGCATCATTGTGGACGTTCTGCCTCTTTTCCTATGCTTTAAATGCAATTCCAGTCTACCTCCTGAAATCGGTTTCCTGCAATTCTGCCCCGCATTCAAGTCCTCTTGGCAGCCTTACTTCAGTATATTTTTGGACGATAGCTGTCATTTATACTCTGCAGTTTTCTGAATTACAGTGCCCCTGAGCTCCTTTCTTCAACTAGCTTTCTCATGAGCTGGCCGCAACACCGCAGGATTGCTTCAGGCCCTAATCTGGTTCCGGCACGGCACGCTGAGCCTTTGGTTAATTCCTCTTCCTTTTGGGAAATGAGAGTTAAATTTGCCCGTCCAGACACCTCCAGCTAGTCTCTCATTGGTTCTCCCTATTCCTGTTCATCTTCCGCAGAAATTGCAAACTGGGCCAAACAGGAGGTTAAAGGCACTGACTCTCCAAGTCGGGAGAGTGTTAGTAAAGCGTCTGGAATGTTGCACCCGAGTACCAGTGGACGAAAACTGAGACATATTGGAACACGTCTCCCGATCACACGGTTGATCATACTCTGGGTTCCACATGCATGTTTTAGCTGAAGGAAGAATAACTTAAACCTGGAGAGTTGAGACCCGTGGAATGGGTACCATGCAATATGACTTCAAAGGGTCTTCATTTGCTCACCGAACCTCTCCAATCCTATCACTGCTGCGTTTATGCCCCTGTACACACGCTTGATTCTCTTTCGGAGACATAGCAATCCATAGGTTTTAAGATACTTCCTAGTCAGGTACACTCTTAGGCATTTAATATGGGGTGTTGAGTCCATTTCGTTGAGCAAGGAGTAGCTCTTGTCTATTCCATATTTGGCTTAAGGAACTTTATCTGTGCTCATTTCAATCTCTGGTTTTATGCAGCACCCCAACTCACCTTTCCCCTTAAGCAAGCATATGTTGGGTTTCTAAATTTGAGACACTGTTCTGTTTTGTAATTCAGTTCCTATGTAGACAAGTTTACATTCCGTGTATTAGTGATATCTTATGATATTTCTTTTTCTGTGTGACTTATTTTAGTTAGAATAATCGTACCTGAATCCACTCATTATGCTGCTACGGGCCTGATGACATAGATTTCATTGCTGAGTGATATTGCATTGTACGTAAGTACCACAACTTCTTTATCCATTATTAACTTTCTACGATATTGAACTTGTACCGTAAACTAGGTTCTTGTAAACAGAGCCGTCCCAACTTTTGGGGTGGCTGAGTCTTTTTGCTTTTAATTTCCCTAAGCTATAGGACCATAAGTGGAAGTGCCCTAGGCTCTGTTGCTTTGTTTTTTAGATGTTTCAGGAAACACCATACACTTCTCCCGAGTGGCTGTTGGCAATTTACATCCCGCTCATCAGCGTAACAGGCTCCCAGTTCTCCATTGCCTGTCCTGCGTTTCTGCATTTTACACTTTTTTCAGATGGCCCTTTTGACCGGGGGGAAGTGAGACTTCATTGTAGTGCAGATTTCCTTTGCAAGCTTGCTTGGTTGGCCAAAAAGGGCGTATGCGTTTTATCCTGAATATATTCAGGAAAAAACGCATACGCCCTTTTTGGCCAAGTGCATCATTGTGGACGTTCTGCCTCTTTTCCTATGCTTTAAATGCAATTCCAGTCTACCTCCTGAAATCGGTTTCCTGCAATTCTGTCCCGCTTTCAAGTCCTCTTGGCAGCCTTACTTCAGTATATTTTTGGACGATAGCTGTCATTTATAACTCTGCAGGTTTGTGAATTACAGTGCCCCTGAGCTCCTTTCTTCAACTCGCTTTCTCGTGAGCTGGCCGCAACACCGCAGGATGGCTTCAGGCCCTAATCTGTTTCCGGCACGGCACGCTGAGCCTTTGGTTAATTCCTCTTCCTGGTGCAAAATGAGAGTTAAATTTGCCCGTCCAGACACCTCCAGCTAGTCTCTCATTGGTTCTCCCTATTCCTGTTCATCTTCCGCAGCAATTGCAAACTGGGCCAAACAGGAGGTTAACGGCACTGACTCTCCAAGTCGGGAGAGTGTTAGTAAAGCGTCTGGAATGTTGCACCCGAGTACCAGGGGACGAAAACTCAGACATATTGGAACACGTTCCCGATCACACGGTTGATCATACTCTGCGTTACACATGCATGTTTTAGCTGAAGGAAGAATACCTTAAACCTGGAGAGTTGAGACTCGTGAAATGGGTACCATGCAATATGACTTCAAAGGGTCTTCATTTGCTCACCGAACTTCTCCAATCCTATCACTGCTGCGTTTATGCCCCTGTACACACGCTTGATTCTCTTTCGGAGACATAGCAATCCATAGGTTTTAAGATACTTCCTAGTCTGGTACACTCTTAGGCATTTAATATGGGGTGTTGAGTCCATTTCGTTGAGCAAGGAGTAGCTCTTGTCTATTCCATATTTGGCTTAAGGAACTTTATCTGTGCTCATTTCAATCTCTGGTTTTATGCAGCACCCCAACTCACCTTTCCCCTTAAGCAAGCATATGTTGTGTTTCTAAATTTGAGACACTGTTCTGTTTTGTAATTCAGTTCCTATGTAGCCAAGTTTACATTCCGTGTATTAGTGATATCTTATGATATTTCTTTTTCTGTGTGACTTATTTCAGTTAGAATAATCGTACCTGAATCCACTCATTATGCTGCTACGGGCCTGATGACATAGATTTCATTGCTGAGTGATATTGCATTGTACGTAAGTACCACAACTTCTTTATCCATTTTTCACTTTCTGCGATATTGAACTTGTACCGTAAACTAGGTTCTTGTAAACAGAGCCGTCCCAACTTTTGGGGTGGCTGAGTCTTTTTGCTTTTAATTTCCCTAAGCTATAGGACCATAAGTGGAAGTGCCCTAGGCTCTGTTGCTTTGATTTTTAGATGTTTCAGGAAACACCATACACTTCTCCCGAGTGGCTGTTGGCAATTTACATCCCGCCCATCAGCATAACAAGGCTCCCAGTTCTCCATGGCCTGTCCTGCCTTTCTGGATTTTACACTTTTTTCAGATGGCCCTTTTGACCGGGGGGAAGTGAGACTTCATTGTAGTGCAGATTTCCTTGCAAGCTTGCTTGGTTGGCCAAAAAGGGCGTATGCGTTTTTTCCTGAATATATTCAGGAAAAAACGCATACGCCCTTTTTGGCCAAGTGCATCATTGTGGATGTTCTGCCTCTTTTCCTATGCTTTAAATGCAATTCCAGTCTTCCTCCTGAAATCGGTTTCCTGCAATTCTGCCCCGCTTTCAAGTCCTCTTGGCAGCCTTACTTCAGTATATTTTTGGACGATAGCTGTCATTTATAACTCTGCAGGTTTGTGAATTACAGTGCCCCTGAGCTCCTTTCTTCAACTCGCTTTCTCGTGAGCTGGCCGCAACACCGCAGGATGGCTTCAGGCCCTAATCTGGTTCCGGCACGGCACGCTGAGCCTTTGGTTAATTCCTCTTCCTGGTGGGAAATGAAAGTTAAATTTGCCCGTCCAGACACCTCCAGCTAGTCTCTCATTGGTTCTCCCTATTCCTGTTCATCTTCCGCAGAATTTGCAAACTGGGCCAAACAGGAGGTTAAAGGCACTGACTCTCCAAGTCGGGAGAGTGTTAGTAAAGCCTCTGGCATGTTGCACCTGAGTACCAGGGAACGAAAAGTGAGACACATTTGAACATGTTTCTCGATCACATGGTGGATCATACTCTGGGTTCCACATGCATGTTTTAGCTGAAGGAAGTATCCCTTAAACCTGGAGAGTTGAGACCCATGGAATGGGTACCATGCAATATGACTTCAAAGGTCTTCATTTGCTCACCGAACCTCACCAATCTTATGAGCCCCAAGTGTCCAGCCTTATGTGTCACCCAGCTCTGGGTGTAGATGTGGTAAATGCAGGTTGCATCAGAAGCCTTGAATGAATTACTTAAGTATTTCTCTCTATTTCACTGTCATTGTGTTTTGTTTAAGAAATTTATTTTTATTATGGGATTTACCTGATTTTCACTGCTTTAATGCCGCTGTACACACTCTTGATTCCCTTACAGAGATATATAAATCCATAGGTTTTATGATTCTTACTAGTCAGGTATATTCCTAGGCGTTGAATATGGGGTGTTGAGTCCATTTCCTTGAGCAAGGAGTAGCTCTTGTCTATTCCATATTTGGCTTAAGGAAATTTATCTGTGCTCATTTCAATCTCTGGTTTTATGCAGCACCCCAACTCACCTTTCCCCTTAAGCAAGCATAAGTTGGGTTTCTAAATTTGAGACCCTGTTCTGTTTTGGAATTCAGTTCCTGTGTAGCCAAGTTTACATTCCGTGTATTAGTGATACCTTATGATGTTTCTTTTTCTGTGTGACTTATTTCAGTTAGATTCATCGTACTTAGTCCACTCATTATGCTGCTACGGGCCTGATGACATAGATTTCATTGCTGAGTGATATTGCATTGTACGTAAGTACCACAACTTCTTTATCCATTTTTCACTTTCTGCGATATTGAACTTGTACCGTATATGAGGTTCTTGTAAACAGAGCCATCCCAAACTTTGGGGTGGCTGTGTCTTTTTGATTTTAATTGCCCTAAACTATAGTACCATAAGTGGAAGTGCCCTAGGGTCTGTTGCTTTGTTTTTTAGATGTTTCAGGAAACACCATACACTTCTCCCGAGTGGCTGTTGGCAATTTACATCCTGCCCATCAGCATAAGATGGCTCCCAGTTCTCCATGGCCTGTCCTGCCTTTATGGATTTTACACTTTTTTCAGATGGCCCTTTTGACCAGGGGGAATTGAGACTTCATTGTAGTGCAGTTTTCCTTTGCAAGCTTGCTTGGTTGGCCAAAAAGGGCGTATGCGTTTTTTCCTGAATATATTCAGGAAAAAACACATACGCCCTTTTTGGGCAAGTCAGGTTTTTGAATTGCAGTGGCCCTTAGCTCCATTTTTCAGCTCTTAGTTTTGTGATCTTGCCCCATAACCACAGGATTCCTTGAAGCCCTATTCTTCTTCTGGGGCACCTTGCTGTGCCTTTGGTTCATTCTTCTTACTGATGTGAAATTAGAGTGACATGTGCCCATTGAAACCGCTACAGCTAGTTTCTCACTGGTTCCCCCTATTCCCATTCATCCTCCGCACTAACTGAAGACTGTGCGATACCAGAACTTAAAGGCATTGACTCTCCATGTGGGGATGTTGTTAGTAAAGCGGCTGGAATGTCGATCCGGAGCCCCAGGAGAGGAAAAATGTGGTGCGTTTTAGAAACCTTTCCCGATCAGTCGCTGGGTTTCCCAAGCATGGTTTAGCTGTAGGAAGATTCCCTTCAACCTGGAGTGTTGGGACCCTTGGAATGAGTAGCATGAAGTATTGCATTAAACTTTCGGCAGTTGCTCACCGAAGCTCACCAATCCTCTCAGCCCCAAGTGTCCAGCCTTATGTCTTATCCAGCTGTGGGTTTATATGTGGTCAATCCAGGTTGCATCACAGCCCCTGAGCGAATTTTGTAAGAATTTTTCTCTCTTTCATTGTTTCTGCGTTTTGTTTTTAACATTTATTTCTATAATGGGGTTTAGCTCATTTTCACTGCTGTGTTTGTGCCGCTCTGCACACACTTGATTCCCTTATGGAGATATATCAATACATGGGTTTTAAGATTCTTATTACTCAGATATATTTCTCTGCGGTGTATAGGGTGTGTTGAGGCCAGTTCATTGAGCAAGGTGTAGATCTTGTCTAATACCTATTTGGTTTCTTGAACGGTATCTGTGCTAATTTCAAACTCTGGTTTTATGCATCACCCCACCTCTCTTTTCCCCTTAAGCTGACATAAGTGTGTTTTCTAAATGTGAGACACTGTTCTGTTCTGTAATTCATTTCTTGTGCAGCCATATTTACCCTCCCTCTATAAGTGATATCTTATGATATGTTTCTTTTTCTGTTTGACTTATTTCAAGTAGTATTATCGGACCTAAATCCACTCTTTATCCTTCTACTAGCCTTATTACATTGATTTCATGGTGAAGAGATATTCCATTGTACATAAGTACCACATCTTCTTTATCCATTGTTCTCTTTCCTGGGATATTTAAGGTGTACTGAAGTTGAGGTTCTTGTAAACAGAGTAGCCCTAAACTGTGGTGTGCTTGTGTCTTGTTGATTTTTAGACTTCCCTAGATATACTCCCATGATTGGAAGTGTCCTATGCTCTGTAGCTCTGTTTTTAGATGATTTAGGAACCACCATACACTTCTCCAGAGTGGCTCTCGGCAGTTCGCACACTGCCCATCAGCGTATAAAGGCTCCCTGTTCTCCATGGCCTGTCCTGCATTTCTGGTTTTTACAACTTTTTAGGATGGCCCTTTTGACCGGTGGGAAATGAGACTTCTTTGTTGTGCACATTTGCATTGCTTGCTTGCTTCGTTGCCCATAAAGTGCGTATGCGTTTTTTCCTGGATATAATCAGGAAAAATCGCATACGCCCTTTTGGGCCAACTGCATCATTGTCGAAATTCTGCCGCTTTTCATGTGCGTTAAAGACGAGTCCAATCTATCTCTTGAAATCTGTTTCTTGCAATTCTGTCTTGCATTCAGATCCTCTTCTTTGCCTTACCTCAACATATTTTTGGACGTTAGTTTTCATTTATAACTCTGCAGGTTTGTGAATTGCAGTGACCCTGAGCTCCATGTTTTAAGTTGCTCTTTTGTGAGCTGGCTTCAAACCCGCAGGATTGCTTCAGGCCCTATTTTGGCTCCGGCGAGGCAGGCTGAGCCTTTTTTTAATTCTTATTCTTAATGGGAAATTAGAGTGATATGTGCCCGTCCAAACCCCTACAACTCTTCTCTCATTGGTTCCCCCTCTTCCCGTTCATCCTCCTCACAATTTGCAAAATGTGTGAAACAGAAGTTTAAATGTGCTGATTCTCCAAGTGGGGAGCTTCTAAGTAACGTGGCTGGAATGGTGAACAGGAGCACCAGGAGAGGATAAATGAGGTGCATTTTAGACACATCTCCCGATCACATGGTGTACAGTCCTCTGGGTTTTCCATGCATGTTTTAGCTGTAGGAAGATCCCTTGAACCTGCAGATTTGGGACCCATTGAATGGGTACCAGGTAGTATTACTTTAAAGGGTGTGCATTTCCTCACCCAACCTCACATTTCTCTTAGCGCAAACAGTTTCCAGCCTTATGTCTCATCCTGCTGTGGGTCTAGATGTGTTCAATCCATGTTGCATCACCGTCCCTGAGGAAAAGTTGTAAGAGGTTTTCTCTGTCTCTCTGTCGTTTATTTTTTTCAATTTATTACTATATTGGTTACAGCTGATTTTCAAAGCTCTGTTTCTTGCTGCTGTACATCCACTTGATTCACGTACAGAGAGACATCAATAAATTCTTTTTCAGATTCTTACCAGTCGTATATATTCTTTTCCGGTGACTTGAGTGTGCTGAGTGCAGTTCTTTTAGCTACCGTGTAGGCCTTGTTGATTATCAGTTTGGTATTTGGAATGGTATCTTTGCTAATTTCAACCTCCTGGATGATGCCTCACCCCTCCCCACCTTTCCCGTTTAGCAGCCTTATGCGTGTTTTCTACATATTTGACTATGTTTTTGTTTTGTAATTTATTTCATGTGTAGCCATTTTGGATTCCACCTTTAAGTGATATCTTATGATATGTGTCTTTTTCTTTTTGAATTCTGTCACTTAGAATGATCATACGTAACTCCTCCGGAGTTGTTACAGCTGGCCATATTTCATTGATTTCCAGGCTGAATAATATTCCACTCTACCTAAGTACCACATCTCTATCCATTTTTTCCCTCCAGAGACATTTAAGTTATATCCTAGTCGAGGATCTTTTAAACAGAGAGGGGGTAAACATTGGGGTGCCTGTGTCCTCTCGATTTTTGTTTTTCCCAAGATATACGCCCATGAGTGCAAGTGCCCTATGCTCTGTAGCTCATTGTTTAGATGCTTTAGTAAACACAATACACTTCTCCAGAATGGCCGTTGGCAATATACATTTCCACTATAAGTCTCACAGGGCTCCCTCTTCTCCTTGCCCTGTCCTGCATTTCTGTTGTTTACGCTTTATGAGGATGGCTCTTCTGACTGATGCAAAGTGATGTCTTTTGTAGTATTGACTTCCAGTGCCCACCTGTTTGGGTGGCTAAAAAGGTGTACGCTCTTTTCTTGAATATATACACAAAAAAACGCATACACCCTTTTTGGCCAACTGCAATGTTGGCAATGTTCAGCTCCTTTTCTTGTGCTTAATGGCGAGTCCTTTCTACCTCCTCAAATCCCTTTCCTGCCATTCTCCCTTGCTTACAAGTCCTTTTCTCTGACTTTCCTCAAGACATTTTTCAGTGATGGATATTTTCAACTCTGCAGTTTTGTGAATTTTACTGCCCCTGAGTTCTATTGTTCAACTTGTGTTTATGGGAACTGGCCACAAAGCAGCGGGATTTCCTCAAGCCCTATACTGTTTCCATGGGCAACCCTAGCCTTTGGTCAATTCGTCTTCCTGATTGGAAATTAGAGTGACATGTGCCTGTCTGAACACGTAGGACTTGTCTCTCATTGTTCCTCATCCTTCCGCTTCATCCTCTGGACAAATTCCAAACTGTACGCAACAGGATGTTGACAGTGCTGACATCTCCAAGTGGGGAGACTGTTAGTAAAGACGCTGGAGGGGTGAACCCGAGCACCAGGAGATGAGGAGATGAGATGCCTTTTCCAAACTCTTCCCGATCAGATGGTATACCATCCTCTGGGTGTGACAGACATGTTTTAGCAGTAGGAAGAGTCCCATTCATGTAAGGAGAACACCAGGGCTTTTTCAAAATCAGTGTCTCCCCGAAACCCAAACTGGGGAATTTTTTAAGCTACGGCTACACATATGTTCATTAAGGGCCTTGGGAAGTAGGCAGAGTCCAAACTTTAGATGATTGAAGTCTTCAGGGTCAGAAGCACTCACCACCAGCTTCCCTTAGGTTACACTTTAACTGTCATTGATAGATGATGTCAATAAAAATATCTATTCTTTTTCAGATTATTTCCCCTTATAGGTTATTGCAAAATGTTGAGTGTAGTTCCCTGTGCTATACAGTAGTTCCTTGTTGATGATCTATTTTATACATAGCAGTGTGTATGTGTTCATCCCAAACTGTTAATTTATCCCTCCTCCCACCTTTCCCCTTTGGTAATAATAAATTATAAGATTTTATACTTCTCAGAAATGGGGGAGCTGAAAGAGAGGTATCATTTTCAATGGAAAAGCATTTAAAACAAGATTGAAGGTTTAACCAAGATTATTAGATGTACATCCTTGGAAAGAAATCACTTCATTTCTCTAATATTGAGCTGACAAATAAGACAAACCTTTTCACTGAACTTGCTTATAATAAAGTGATGGAAATATCCAATGGAAGTGTTAGAAACATCTTATTTTACCCGAGCCTTATACACTGTTCTATGTTAACTACACTTTGGCTCACACATCTGTTCATTGAGGTTACAATAGTCTCAATTTCTGTTACTGATCCTCCAGAGTGGACCCCAACAAGTGTCCCCCTGCCCAGTGTCATTGGGGCCAACAGATCGAGACTGAGTTTGGTTCACAAGCAAAGGAAACTTTATATTTTGATCAGAGAATGGAGAGGTGAGAGCATGTACTACCCCGTGGGCTGTGGGCTGGGCTGCTGTGTAGAGATCCTGTCAGAGTCAGTGGGAGGGAGGGGGCGGAGCTCTCGAGGGCCGGGTTGGCTGTAGCTCAGGCTCTATATCGCGGAGTCTGCACTGGGCCCCAGGAGCTGAGGTGTCGACCCAGCCATTCTGCACTAGGAAATCTGGTCTGAAGTGCCGGGTGTGGAACCTCTGCATGCGGGACCCTAGGAGCACGTGAAATTAGACAAAGCACAAAGGATAAAAAAGGTTAGACTTGACTTTATTGCCCAGATTCTATTTTTATCTCCCAGGGATTTTTAATGGGCTTTGCTGGGGACAAACCCCCCCTCTGCCTTTTGTCCCGTTCCTCATTCTTGGAGTGCTGAGGGTGCAGACCCTTCTTCTGTAACTGCTGAGTGCTGAGTTGGGAGCCCTCATACCCTGGGGCGAGGGTCAGAGCTTCTCCCCAGCAGCCTCCAGGTGACGTTGATTGTCCCCAGGCCCCCTGCCTCCCTGCTCGTCCACCTGAGCACCAGCATTGGAAGTGTTATAGATTCTAATGACCTTTAAGGGTCCAGGAAAGAGATGTGCAGAGACGCTGTGGGGGCCGGTTTCACCCCGCCCCACATTTGTTCGGCCACCTTAGGCCGACCGTTTCTGCCAGCCTAGATGCTCTGACCAGTAGTCTGCGCTTTCTTCAATTAGGCCCCTGAATTAACGTACAAACAGCACCAGGTGTCAGAGCCCTGCCCGCTCAACTCCCAGACAGTCCAGGGTCAGTGGTGATCAAGGACCGTGATGGCCACTGAGTCAACAGCCTTTTGAAGTAAACAAGAGTCCAGCCGGTCTTACTGGCCACCATCATCACGGTGTCTGTAGGCTTTTCTATGGTGACAGTGTGATATACGGTTCCCCCGCCAAGATTATTAGCTCCCCTCTGGGTGCAGTAAGTCCTGCAAGCAGTAGTCTACTCTTTTGGGACACACTCTTGTTGTTTTATGAGAGAAACTCCAGGTCAAGTGATGTTCACACGAGTCGTCATGGTGCCCTGTTGCCCCCGGTTATCTCTCTGGATGTTGGAGTTGGAGGGCCTCCTCACTCGAGGTCGGTGTGCCCACGGAGCGAACCCTGCAACTTCAGGGCATGGTTGGTGGTTAGGATCACCACGTGGGGTCCTTTTCCCTTAGGAGGGAGGTGGCCTTTTGGGCTGCTGATTTCCAGGTTTTTAGATACCGCCAGTATCTTGGCCAGATGTGGCAGTGGGCCAAGCCCCTTGGTGACCATAGTTTATCCTACCTGGATGGCATTCTTGCATTGTTCCATTTCAAGTGGTCCCAGGTTTTGCACTAATTCTCCAATGGCGATTCACCTTTCACCGGGAATGTAAAGGTCAAAGGGTTTAGCTAAATTAGGGAGTTCCAGGGCAAGGGTCTGAATTGACTGCTCTTTCCATTCTTGAAAGGCCACTTCTGGATTCTATTCAAAAGGATCATCATCTTTTCCTTTCAGTGTTTCATATAGAGGCCCAGCTAGTAGACTGTAGTTAGGGATCCAGAAGCAGCAAACCCTGGCCTCCCCAGGAACCCCTAAGCTGTCTTCTAGTTTTAGAAAGGGGTAAGGCTGAAAATGGTTTCTTCCCTTTCCTGGGATGGACTTCTCCAACCTTCTGTGAGAATGAAGCCCAGGCAGGTCACGGCAGTCTGTGATATTTGAGCTTTTTCTTGGACAACTTCTATCCTTTATTGGCTTGGTAGTTCAGAGGCCTCCTTAGTAGGGCTGGCGATCAGAATGTCGTCTGCATATTGAAGGAGGGTTTCCTTTTCCAGAGGTAGAACTTTTAGGTCTTTAGCTAAGCTTTCCCCAAAGATGGTGTGGGAATTTTTGCACCCTTGGGGCCAGACGGCCCGGAAGTATTGTTTTAGTTGTATGTTGAGTCCTGCCACTCACAAGCCAAAATTTCTTGTGACTCTGGGACTAATGGAATACAAAAGAAGGCATCATTGAAGACTAATACAGAATACCATGTCCTGGTGGTTGGTAGAATGACCAGCAGGGTGTAGGAATTAGGAGCAACTGGAGGTATATCCTCGGTGGCTTCACTGACTGTCCTGACATCCTTTACCAGGTCCCCAGCAGCCCATGGGGCTCTCGTGGTCAGACCAATCCCAGAATATGGAGCTCACCTGGGCAGGTACCCCACCCCCACCCCAGCCCACAGGGCTCTCGTGGTCAGGCCCCTCCCAGGATACAGAGCTACCCTTGCAGGTACTGTGGCAGGGCTGGGCACACAGGAACCGTGCACATAGCCCTCATTGCAGAGCACCCCCAGCTCACCTGTCGCTCAGAGCTGACACAGAGCACCTCAGAGCAGGACTTGAACTAACAAACAGCAGCTGCGACAGGTCTGTGACCCTGGGCATCACTCCGTGAGGCCTCCCTCCACCTGGTCTTCCAGAGACTTCCACTGCACCCGGGGCACCAGGCCTCTGTCTCCAACCACCACCCACCCCTCCTCTCCCTGACTCCTGGGTTCCTCTCATTAGGAGAGGGTTTTCTTGAAGTTGTCTCCCACTCATGGGCCAGATAAAATGATTAGAAAACAAGCCAAAGCTGCAGCCCCTTGTCTATCCTGACTCTCAGGAGCCCACACCTGTTCCTTGGACCTGGCCGGTTCAGCAAGTTCCATTTTCTGCAACTGTGAGCCCCTGAGGGGTGATGATTGGCTGACCTGGGCAGCCTTACCGTGCCGGCCAGCCCTCCCCAGGTGTGCCTGGGTTGAGATCACTATAAATACCACTCCAGGCAGCAAGAGCCCCTGCAGCCGTGCCTGACGCCATTTTCTCTGCCCTGTCAGCAGTCTCGGGGCTGGGCTGGTGGGAGGGAGTGAGAGGCCACGGCTTTGTGGGTGGCCCAGTGTGAGTGGGGCTCTGCTGGACTTTCTGCAGCAGTTGCCAGGCTGCCACCTGCTAAAGAAGAAGATGTGTCACCCATACCTGCTGCTGGAATTTCTCCCTGGGCAGAGGTGAGGAAGGAAAAAAGCAGTGGGGGCAGGGACAGGACGGGTATCTCAGGCAGGGAAATGGAAATCTTCCAGAAGAGCACCCAGGGCCAGGACCATCCTGGCTGGCCTGCAGGCACCAAGTCGGCCGGCATGCTGTCACTCGTGTGGCTCTATGGCCCTCCCTCTAGGCTTTCAAGTCCTTGTATATATTCAGGTGTTTTACCTGGGATGGGTGGGAATAGTTCAGCAGCAACTGGCCTGGGGCTCAGCTCACGTTTACTCACAGATGCCTCGGCACGGTGCCCCAGCTTTGCAATGAGGACGCTTGTTGCGTGGGGGCTGCTGGCTGAATGGGAGACGATTCCCCACCACTGACCAACTTCAGAATTGTTTACAACTGGAGCAAGTGCCCTGATACGGTTTTCCTCTGTGGAACTGGTGGGTTCTGTGTTTTTTTTCTCTTTTTCGTTTTGGGTTCAAGGTAGATTTTATTCCTCTTTTTTGTATTTACAGATATAAGCATGGAAATAATTTATTCATATAAATACATGTATGTGAAGGGAATAATTGTTTTTTCTATTTTTTAAATTTTATTTCTTTTTAATTTTGAATTTTATTTTATATTTTTATACAGCAGGTTCTTATTGGTTATCTATTTTATACATATAAATATATACATGCCAATCCCAGTCTCTCAACTCCTCCCACCACCCCCCCCAACAGCTTTCCCCCCTTGTTGTCCATACGTTTGTTGTCTACGTCTGTTGCTCTATTTATGCCTTGCAAAATGGTTAATCTGTACAGGTTTTCTAGGTTCCACATATATGCATGAATATACAAGATTTGTTTTTCTCTTTCTGACTTACTTCACTCTGTATGACAGTCTCTAGATGCATCGACGTCTCTACAAATGACCCAATTTCATTCCTTTTCGTGGCTTAGTAATATTCCATTTTATATATGTACCACGGCTTTATGCATTCGTCTGTCTGTGGGCATTTAGGTTGCTTCCATTACCTCGATATTGTAAATAGTGATGCAATGAACATTGCGGTGAATGTCTCTTTTTGATTTATGGTTTTGTCTGGGTATATGTCCAGTACTGGGATTGCTGTATCATATGGTAATTCTATTGTTAGTTTCTTAAGAAATTCCATATTGTTCTCCATAGTGACTGTATCAATTTATATTCCCAACAATAGTGGAAGAGGGTTCCTTTTCTCCACACCCTTTCCAGCATTTTTTGCTTGTAGATTTTCTATGATGCCTATTCTACCAGGTGTGAGGTGATACCTCATTGTTGAATCCATTTCGTTGAGCAAGGGGTAGCTCTTGTCTATTCCATATTTGGCTTATGGAACGGTATCTGTGCTAATTTCAAACTCTGGTTTAATGCAGCACCCCAACTCACCTTCCCCCTTAAGCAAGCATAAGTTAGTTTTCTAAACTTGAGACCCTGTTCTGTTTTGTAATTCAGTTCCTGTGTAGCCAAGTTCACATTCCGTGTATTAGTGATATCTTATGATGTTTCTTTTTCTGTGTGACTTATTTCACTTAGAATCATCGTGCCTCAATCCACTCATTATGCTGGTACGGGCCTGGTGACATAGATTTCATTGCTGAGTGGTATTCTGTTGTACATAAGTACCGCAACTTCTTTATCCATTATTTGCTCTCTGGGATATTTAACTTGTGCCATAGAAGAGATTCCAGTAAAAAGAACCGTCCCAACCTTTGGGGTGGCTGTGTCTTTTTGATTTTAATTTCCCTAAGCTATAGGACCATAAGTGGAAGTGCCCTAGGCTCTGTTGCTTTGTTTTTTAGATGTTTCAGGAAACACCATACACTTCTCCCGAGTGGCTGTTGGCAATTTACATCCCGCCCATCAGCATAACAAGGCTCCCAGTTCTCCATGGCCTGTCCTGCCTTTCTGGATTTTACACTTTTTTCAGATGGCCCTTTTGACCGGGGGGAAGTGAGACTTCATTGTAGTGCAGATTTCCTTTGCAAGCTTGCTTGGTTGGCCAAAAACGGCATATGCGTTTTTTCCTGAATATATTCAGGAAAAAACGCATACGCCCTTTTTGGCCAAGTGCATCATTGTGGACTTTCTGCCTCTTTTCCTATGCTTTAAATGCAATTCCAGTCTACCTCCTGAAATCGGTTTCCTGCAATTCTGCCCCACTTTCAAGTCCTCTTGGCAGCCTTACTTCAGTATATTTTTGGTCGATAGCTGTCATTTATAACTCTGCAGGTTTGTGATTTAGAGTGCCCCTGAGCTCCTTTCTTCAACTCGATTTCTCGTGAGCTGGCCGCAACACCGCAGTATGGCTTCAGGCCCTATCTGGTTCCGGCACGGCACGCTGAGCCTTTGGTTAATTCCTTTTCCTGGTGGGAAATGAGAGTTAAATTTGCGCATCCAGACACCTCCAGCTAGTCTCTCATTGGTTCTCCCTATTCCTGTTCATCTTCCGCAGAAATTGCAAACTGGGCCAAACAGGAGGTTAAAGGCACTGACTCTCCAAGTCAGGAGAGTGTTAGTAAAGCGTCTGGAATGTTGCACCCAAGTACCAGGGGATGAAAACTGACACATATTGGAACACGTCTCCCGATCACACAGTTGATCATACTCTGGGTTCCACATGCATGTTTTAGCTGAAGGAAGAATACCTTAAACCTGGAGAGTTGAGACCCGTGGAATGGATACCATGCAATATGACTTCAAAGGGTCTTCATTTGCTTACCGAACGTCTCCAATCCTATCACTGCTGCGTTTATGCCCCTGTACACACGCTTGATTCTCTTTCGGAGACATAGCAATCCATAGGTTTTAAGATACTTCCTAGTCAGGTACACACTTAGGCGTTTAATATGGGGTGTTGAGTCCATTTCGTTGAGCAAGGAGTAGCTCTTGTCTATTCCATATTTGGCTTAAGGAACTTTATCTGTGCTCATTTCAGTCTCTGGTTTTATGCAGCACCCCAACTCACCTTTCCCCTTAAGCAAGCATAAGTTGGGTTTCTAAATTTGAGACCCTGTTCTGTTTTGTAATTCAGTTTCTGTGTAGCCAAGTTTACATTCCGTGTATTAGTGATATCTTATGATGTTTCTTTTTCTGTGTGACTTATTTCAGTTAGAATCATCATACCTGAATCCACTCATTATGCTGCTACGGGCCTGATGACATAGATTTCATTGCTGAGTGATACTGCATTTTACGTATGTACCACAACTTCTTTATCCATTTTTCACTTTCTGCGATATTGAACTTGTACCGTAAACCAGGTTCTTGTAAACAGAGCCGTCCCAACTTTTGGGGTGGCTGTGTCTTTTTGATTTTAATTTCCCTAAGCTATAGGACCATAAGTGGAAGTGCCCTAGGCTCTGTTGCTTTGTTTTTTAGATGTTTCAGGAAACACCATACACTTCTCCCGATTGGCTCTTGGCAATTTACATCCCGCCCATCAGCATAACAAGGCTCCCAGTTCTCCATGGCCTGTCCTGCGTTCCTGTATTTTACACTTTTTTCAAATGGCCCTTTTGACCGGGGGGAAGTGATACTTCATTGTAGTGCAGATTTCCTTTGCAAGCTGCTTGGTTGGCCAAAAAGTGCATATGCGTTTTTTCCTGAATATATTCAGGAAAAAACGCATACGCCCTTTTTGGCCAAGTGCATCATTGTGGACGTTCTGCCTCTTTTCCTATGCTTTAAATGCAATTCCAGTCTACCTCCTGAAATCGGTTTCCTGCAATTCTGCCCCGCTTTCAAGTCCTCTTGGCAGCCTTACTTCAGTATATTTTTGGACGATAGCTGTCATTTATAACTCTGCAGGTTTGTGAATTACAGTGCCCCTGAGCTCCTTTCTTCAACTCGCTTTCTCGTGAGCTGGCCGCAACACCGCAGGATTGCTTCAGGCCCTAATCTGGTTCCGGCACGGCACGCTGAGCCTTTGGTTAATTCCTCTTCCTGGTGGGAAATGAGAGTTAAATTTGCCCGTCCAGACCCTTCCATCTAGTCTGTCATTGGTTCTCCCTATTCCTGTTCATCTTCCGCAGAAATTGCAAACTGGGCCAAACAGGAGGTTAAAGGCACTGACTCTCCAAATCGGGAGAGTGCTAGTAAAGCGTCTGGAATGTTGCACCCAAGTACCAGGGGATGAAAACTGACACATATTGGAACACGTCTCCCGATCACACGGTTGATCATACTCTGGGTTCCACATGCATGTTTTAGCTGAAGGAAGAATACCTTAAACCTGGAGAGTTGAGACCCGTGGAATGGGTACCATGCAATATGACTTCAAAGGGTCTTCATTTGCTCACCGAACTTCTCCAGTCCTATCACTGCTGCGTTTATGCCCCTGTACACACGCTTGATTCTCTTTCGGAGACATAGCAGTCCATAGGTTTTAAGATACTTCCTAGTCAGGTATATTCTTAGGTGTTTAATATGGGGTGTTGAGTCCATTTCCTTGAGCAAGGAGTAGCTCTTGTCTATTCCATATTTGGCTTAAGGAACTTTATCTGTGCTCATTTCAATCTCTGGTTTTATGCAGCACCCCAACTCACCTTTGCCCTTAAGCAAGCATAAGTTGGGTTTCTAAATTTGAGACCCTGTTCTGTTTTGCAATTCAGTTCCTGTGTAGCCAAGTTTACATTCCGTGTATTAGTGATATCTTATGATGTTTCTTTTTCTGTGTGACTTATTTCAGTTAGAATCATCGTACCTGAATCCACTCATTATGCTGCTACGGGCCTGATGACGTAGATTTCATTGCTGAGTGATAGTGCATTGTACCTAAGTACCACAACTTCTTTATCCATTTTTCACTTTCTGCGATATTGAACTTGTACCGTAAACCAGGTTCTTGTAAACAGAGCCGTCCCAACCTTTGGGGTGGCTGTGTCTTTTTGATTTTAATTTCCCTAAGCTATAGGACCATAAGTGGAACTGCCCTAGGCTCTGTTGCTTTGTTTTTTAGATGTTTCAGGAAACACCATACACTTCTCCCGAGTGGCTGTTGGCAATTTACATCCCGCCCATCAGCATAACAAGGCTCCCAGTTCTCCATGGCCTGTCCTGCCTTTCTGGATTTTACACTTTTTTCAGATGGCCCTTTTGACCCGGGGGAAGTGAGACTTCATTGTAGTGCAGATTTCCTTTGCAAGCTTGCTTGGTTGGCCAAAAAGTGCGTATGCGTTTTTTCCTGAATATATTCAGGAAAAAACGCATACGCCCTTTTTGGCCAAGTGCATCATTGTGGACGTTCTGCCTCTTTTCCTATGCTTTAAATGCAATTCCAGTCTACCTCCTGAAATCGGTTATCTGCAATTCTGCCCCGCTTTCAAGTCCTCTTGGCAGCCTTATTTCAGTATATTTTTGGACGATAGCTGTCATTTATAACTCTGCAGGTTTGTGAATTACAGTGCCCCTGAGCTCCTTTCTTAAACTCGCTTTCTCGTGAGCTGGCCGCAACACCGCAGGATTGCTTCAGGCCCTAATCTGGTTGCGGCACGGCACGCTGAGCCTTTGGTTAATTCCTCTTCCTGGTGGGAAATGAGAGTTAAATTTGCCCGTCCAGACACCTCTAGCTACACTCTCATTGGTTGTCTCTATTCCTGTTCATCTTCCGCAGAAATTGCAAACTGGGCCAAACAGGAGGTTAAAGGCACTGACAATCCAAGTCGGGAGAGTGTTAGTAAAGCGTCTGGAATGTTGCACCCGAGTACCAGGGGACGAAAACTGACACATATTGGAACACGTCTCCCGATCACACGGTTGATCATACTCTGGGTTCCCATGCATGTTTTAGCTGAAGGAAGAATACCTTAAACTTAGAGAGTTGAGACCCGTGGAATGGATACCATGCAATATGACTTCAAAGGGTCTTCATTTGCTCACCGAACCTCTCCAATCCTATCACTGTTACGTTTATGCCCCTGTACACACGCTTGATTCTCTTTCGGAGACATAGCAATCCATAGGTTTTAAGATACTTCCTAGTCAGGTACATTCTTAGGCGTTTAATATGGGGTGTTGAGTCCATTTCGTTGAGCAAGGAGTAGCTCTTGTCTATTCCATATTTGGCTTAAGGAACTTTATCTGTGCTCATTTCAATCTCTGGTTTTATGCAGCACCCCAACTCACCTTTCCCCTTAAGCAAGCATAAGTTGGTTTTCTAAATTTCAGACCCTGTTCTGTTTTGTAATTCAGTTCCTGTGTAGCCAAGTTTACATTCAGTGTATTAGTGATATCTTATGATGTTTCTTTTTCTGTGTGACTTATTTCAGTTAGAATCATCATACCTGAATCCACTCATTATGCTGCTACGGGCCTGATGACATAGATTTCATTGCTGAGTGATATTGCATTGTACGTAAGTACCACAACTTCTTTATCCATTTTTCACTTTCTGCGATATTGAACTTGTACTGTAAACCAGGTTCTTGTAAACAGAGCCGTCCCAACCTTTTGGGTGGCTGTGTCTTTTTGATTTTAATTTCCCTAAGCTATAGGACCATAAGTGGAAGTGCCCTAGGCTCTGTTGCTTTGGTTTTTAGATGTTTCAGGAAACACCATACACTTCTCCCGAGTGGCTGTTGGCAATTTACGTCCCGCCCATCAGCATAACAAGGCTCCCAGTTCTCCATGGCCTGTCCTGCCTTTCTGGATTTTACACTTTTTTCAGATGGCCCTTTTGACCGGGGGGAAGTGATACTTCATTGTAGTGCAGATTTCCTTTGCAAGCTGCTTGGTTGGCCAAAAAGTGCATATGCGTTTTTTCCTGAATATATTCAGGAAAAAACGCATACGCCCTTTTTGGCCAAGTGCATCATTGTGGACGTTCTGCCTCTTTTCCTATGCTTTAAATGCAATTCCAGTCTACCTCCTGAAATCGGTTTCCTGCAATTCTGCCCCGCTTTCAAGTCCTCTTGGCAGCCTTACTTCAGTATATTTTTGGACGATAGCTGTCATTTATAACTCTGCAGGTTTGTGAATTACAGTGCCCCTGAGCTCCTTTCTTCAACTCGCTTTCTCGTGAGCTGGCCGCAACACCGCAGGATTGCTTCAGGCCCTAATCTGGTTCCGGCACGGCACGCTGAGCCTTTGGTTAATTCCTCTTCCTGGTGGGAAATGAGAGTTAAATTTGCCCGTCCAGACCCTTCCATCTAGTCTGTCATTGGTTCTCCCTATTCCTGTTCATCTTCCGCAGAAATTGCAAACTGGGCCAAACAGGAGGTTAAAGGCACTGACTCTCCAAATCGGGAGAGTGCTAGTAAAGCGTCTGGAATGTTGCACCCAAGTACCAGGGGATGAAAACTGACACATATTGGAACACGTCTCCCGATCACACGGTTGATCATACTCTGGGTTCCACATGCATGTTTTAGCTGAAGGAAGAATACCTTAAACCTGGAGAGTTGAGACCCGTGGAATGGGTACCATGCAATATGACTTCAAAGGGTCTTCATTTGCTCACCGAACTTCTCCAGTCCTATCACTGCTGCGTTTATGCCCCTGTACACACGCTTGATTCTCTTTCGGAGACATAGCAGTCCATAGGTTTTAAGATACTTCCTAGTCAGGTATATTCTTAGGTGTTTAATATGGGGTGTTGAGTCCATTTCCTTGAGCAAGGAGTAGCTCTTGTCTATTCCATATTTGGCTTAAGGAACTTTATCTGTGCTCATTTCAATCTCTGGTTTTATGCAGCACCCCAACTCACCTTTGCCCTTAAGCAAGCATAAGTTGGGTTTCTAAATTTGAGACCCTGTTCTGTTTTGCAATTCAGTTCCTGTGTAGCCAAGTTTACATTCCGTGTATTAGTGATATCTTATGATGTTTCTTTTTCTGTGTGACTTATTTCAGTTAGAATCATCGTACCTGAATCCACTCATTATGCTGCTACGGGCCTGATGACGTAGATTTCATTGCTGAGTGATAGTGCATTGTACCTAAGTACCACAACTTCTTTATCCATTTTTCACTTTCTGCGATATTGAACTTGTACCGTAAACCAGGTTCTTGTAAACAGAGCCGTCCCAACCTTTGGGGTGGCTGTGTCTTTTTGATTTTAATTTCCCTAAGCTATAGGACCATAAGTGGAACTGCCCTAGGCTCTGTTGCTTTGTTTTTTAGATGTTTCAGGAAACACCATACACTTCTCCCGAGTGGCTGTTGGCAATTTACATCCCGCCCATCAGCATAACAAGGCTCCCAGTTCTCCATGGCCTGTCCTGCCTTTCTGGATTTTACACTTTTTTCAGATGGCCCTTTTGACCCGGGGGAAGTGAGACTTCATTGTAGTGCAGATTTCCTTTGCAAGCTTGCTTGGTTGGCCAAAAAGTGCGTATGCGTTTTTTCCTGAATATATTCAGGAAAAAACGCATACGCCCTTTTTGGCCAAGTGCATCATTGTGGACGTTCTGCCTCTTTTCCTATGCTTTAAATGCAATTCCAGTCTACCTCCTGAAATCGGTTATCTGCAATTCTGCCCCGCTTTCAAGTCCTCTTGGCAGCCTTATTTCAGTATATTTTTGGACGATAGCTGTCATTTATAACTCTGCAGGTTTGTGAATTACAGTGCCCCTGAGCTCCTTTCTTAAACTCGCTTTCTCGTGAGCTGGCCGCAACACCGCAGGATTGCTTCAGGCCCTAATCTGGTTGCGGCACGGCACGCTGAGCCTTTGGTTAATTCCTCTTCCTGGTGGGAAATGAGAGTTAAATTTGCCCGTCCAGACACCTCTAGCTACACTCTCATTGGTTGTCTCTATTCCTGTTCATCTTCCGCAGAAATTGCAAACTGGGCCAAACAGGAGGTTAAAGGCACTGACAATCCAAGTCGGGAGAGTGTTAGTAAAGCGTCTGGAATGTTGCACCCGAGTACCAGGGGACGAAAACTGACACATATTGGAACACGTCTCCCGATCACACGGTTGATCATACTCTGGGTTCCCATGCATGTTTTAGCTGAAGGAAGAATACCTTAAACTTAGAGAGTTGAGACCCGTGGAATGGATACCATGCAATATGACTTCAAAGGGTCTTCATTTGCTCACCGAACCTCTCCAATCCTATCACTGTTACGTTTATGCCCCTGTACACACGCTTGATTCTCTTTCGGAGACATAGCAATCCATAGGTTTTAAGATACTTCCTAGTCAGGTACATTCTTAGGCGTTTAATATGGGGTGTTGAGTCCATTTCGTTGAGCAAGGAGTAGCTCTTGTCTATTCCATATTTGGCTTAAGGAACTTTATCTGTGCTCATTTCAATCTCTGGTTTTATGCAGCACCCCAACTCACCTTTCGCCTTAAGCAAGCATAAGTTGGTTTTCTAAATTTCAGACCCTGTTCTGTTTTGTAATTCAGTTCCTGTGTAGCCAAGTTTACATTCAGTGTATTAGTGATATCTTATGATGTTTCTTTTTCTGTGTGACTTATTTCAGTTAGAATCATCATACCTGAATCCACTCATTATGCTGCTACGGGCCTGATGACATAGATTTCATTGCTGAGTGATATTGCATTGTACGTAAGTACCACAACTTCTTTATCCATTTTTCACTTTCTGCGATATTGAACTTGTACTGTAAACCAGGTTCTTGTAAACAGAGCCGTCCCAACCTTTTGGGTGGCTGTGTCTTTTTGATTTTAATTTCCCTAAGCTATAGGACCATAAGTGGAAGTGCCCTAGGCTCTGTTGCTTTGGTTTTTAGATGTTTCAGGAAACACCATACACTTCTCCCGAGTGGCTGTTGGCAATTTACGTCCCGCCCATCAGCATAACAAGGCTCCCAGTTCTCCATGGCCTGTCCTGCCTTTCTGGATTTTACACTTTTTTCAGATGGCCCTTTTGACCGGGGGGAAGTGAGACTTCATTGTAGTGCAGATTTCCTTTGCAAGCTTGCTTGGTTGGCCAAAAAGTGCGTATGCGTTTTTTCCTGAATATATTCAGGAAAAAACGCATACGCCCTTTTTGGCCAAGTGCATCATTGTGGACGTTCTGCCTCTTTTCCTATGCTTTAAATGCAATTCCAGTCTACCTCCTGAAATCGGTTTCCTGCAATTCTGCCCCGCATTCAAGTCCTCTTGGCAGCCTTACTTCAGTATATTTTTGGACGATAGCTGTCATTTATACTCTGCAGTTTTCTGAATTACAGTGCCCCTGAGCTCCTTTCTTCAACTAGCTTTCTCATGAGCTGGCCGCAACACCGCAGGATTGCTTCAGGCCCTAATCTGTTTCCGGCACGGCACGCTGAGCCTTTGGTTAATTCCTCTTCCTTTTGGGAAATGAGAGTTAAATTTGCCCGTCCAGACACCTCCAGCTAGTCTCTCATTGGTTCTCCCTATTCCTGTTCATCTTCCGCAGAAATTGCAAACTGGGCCAAACAGGAGGTTAAAGGCACTGACTCTCCAAGTCGGGAGAGTGTTAGTAAAGCGTCTGGAATGTTGCACCCGAGTACCAGTGGACGAAAACTGAGACATATTGGAACACGTCTCCCGATCACACGGTTGATCATACTCTGGGTTCCACATGCATGTTTTAGCTGAAGGAAGAATAACTTAAACCTGGAGAGTTGAGACCCGTGGAATGGGTACCATGCAATATGACTTCAAAGGGTCTTCATTTGCTCACCGAACCTCTCCAATCCTATCACTGCTGCGTTTATGCCCCTGTACACACGCTTGATTCTCTTTCGGAGACATAGCAATCCATAGGTTTTAAGATACTTCCTAGTCAGGTACACTCTTAGGCATTTAATATGGTGTGTTGAGTCCATTTCGTTGAGCAAGGAGTAGCTCTTGTCTATTCCATATTTGGCTTAAGGAACTTTATCTGTGCTCATTTCAATCTCTGGTTTTATGCAGCACCCCAACTCACCTTTCCCCTTAAGCAAGCATATGTTGGGTTTCTAAATTTGAGACACTGTTCTGTTTTGTAATTCAGTTCCTATGTAGACAAGTTTACATTCCGTGTATTAGTGATATCTTATGATATTTCTTTTTCTGTGTGACTTATTTTAGTTAGAATAATCGTACCTGAATCCACTCATTATGCTGCTACGGGCCTGATGACATAGATTTCATTGCTGAGTGATATTGCATTGTACGTAAGTACCACAACTTCTTTATCCATTATTAACTTTCTGCGATATTGAACTTGTACCGTAAACTAGGTTCTTGTAAACAGAGCCGTCCCAACTTTTGGGGTGGCTGAGTCTTTTTGCTTTTAATTTCCCTAAGCTATAGGACCATAAGTGGAAGTGCCCTAGGCTCTGTTGCTTTGTTTTTTAGATGTTTCAGGAAACACCATACACTTCTCCCGAGTGGCTGTTGGCAATTTACATCCCGCTCATCAGCGTAACAGGCTCCCAGTTCTCCATGGCCTGTCCTGCGTTTCTGCATTTTATACTTTTTTCAGATGGCCCTTTTGACCGGGGGGAAGTGAGACTTCATTGTAGTGCAGATTTCCTTTGCAAGCTTGCTTGGTTGGCCAAAAAGGGCGTATGCGTTTTATCCTGAATATATTCAGGAAAAAACGCATACGCCCTTTTTGGCCAAGTGCATCATTGTGGACGTTCTGCCTCTTTTCCTATGCTTTAAATGCAATTCCAGTCTACCTCCTGAAATCGGTTTCCTGCAATTCTGTCCCGCTTTCAAGTCCTCTTGGCAGCCTTACTTCAGTATATTTTTGGACGATAGCTGTCATTTATAACTCTGCAGGTTTGTGAATTACAGTGGCCCTGAGCTCCTTTCTTCAACTCGCTTTCTCGTGAGCTGGCCGCAACACCGCAGGATTGCTTCAGGCCCTAATCTGTTTCCGGCACGGCACGCTGAGCCTTTGGTTAATTCCTCTTCCTGGTGCAAAATGAGAGTTAAATTTGCCCGTCCAGACACCTCCAGCTAGTCTCTCATTGGTTCTCCCTATTCCTGTTCATCTTCCGCAGCAATTGCAACCTGGGCCAAACAGGAGGTTAACGGCACTGACTCTCCAAGTCGGGAGAGTGTTAGTAAAGCGTCTGGAATGTTGCACCCGAGTACCAGGGGACGAAAACTCAGACATATTGGAACACGTTCCCGATCACACGGTTGATCATACTCTGGGTTCCACATGCATGTTTTAGCTGAAGGAAGAATACCTTAAACCTGGAGAGTTGAGACTCGTGAAATGGGTACCATGCAATATGACTTCAAAGGGTCTTCATTTGCTCACCGAACTTCTCCAATCCTATCACTGCTGCGTTTATGCCCCTGTACACACGCTTGATTCTCTTTCGGAGACATAGCAATCCATAGGTTTTAAGATACTTCCTAGTCTGGTACACTCTTAGGCATTTAATATGGGGTGTTGAGTCCATTTCGTTGAGCAAGGAGTAGCTCTTGTCTATTCCATATTTGGCTTAAGGAACTTTATCTGTGCTCATTTCAATCTCTGGTTTTATGCAGCACCCCAACTCACCTTTCCCCTTAAGCAAGCATATGTTGTGTTTCTAAATTTGAGACACTGTTCTGTTTTGTAATTCAGTTCCTATGTAGCCAAGTTTACATTCCGTGTATTAGTGATATCTTATGATATTTCTTTTTCTGTGTGACTTATTTCAGTTAGAATAATCGTACCTGAATCCACTCATTATGCTGCTACGGGCCTGATGACATAGATTTCATTGCTGAGTGATATTGCATTGTACGTAAGTACCACAACTTCTTTATCCATTTTTCACTTTCTGCGATATTGAACTTGTACCGTAAACTAGGTTCTTGTAAACAGAGCCGTCCCAACTTTTGGGGTGGCTGAGTCTTTTTGCTTTTAATTTCCCTAAGCTATAGGACCATAAGTGGAAGTGCCCTAGGCTCTGTTGCTTTGATTTTTAGATGTTTCAGGAAACACCATACACTTCTCCCGAGTGGCTGTTGGCAATTTACATCCCGCCCATCAGCATAACAAGGCTCCCAGTTCTCCATGGCCTGTCCTGCCTTTCTGGATTTTACACTTTTTTCAGATGGCCCTTTTGACCGGGGGGAAGTGAGACTTCATTGTAGTGCAGATTTCCTTGCAAGCTTGCTTGGTTGGCCAAAAAGGGCGTATGCGTTTTTTCCTGAATATATTCAGGAAAAAACGCATACGCCCTTTTTGGCCAAGTGCATCATTGTGGATGTTCTGCCTCTTTTCCTATGCTTTAAATGCAATTCCAGTCTTCCTCCTGAAATCGGTTTCCTGCAATTCTGCCCCGCTTTCAAGTCCTCTTGGCAGCCTTACTTCAGTATATTTTTGGACGATAGCTGTCATTTATAACTCTGCAGGTTTGTGAATTACAGTGCCCCTGAGCTCCTTTCTTCAACTCGCTTTCTCGTGAGCTGGCCGCAACACCGCAGGATGGCTTCAGGCCCTAATCTGGTTCCGGCACGGCACGCTGAGCCTTTGGTTAATTCCTCTTCCTGGTGGGAAATGAGAGTTAAATTTGCCCGTCCAGACACCTCCAGCTAGTCTCTCATTGGTTCTCCCTATTCCTGTTCATCTTCCGCAGAATTTGCAAACTGGGCCAAACAGGAGGTTAAAGGCACTGACTCTCCAAGTCGGGAGAGTGTTAGTAAAGCCTCTGGCATGTTGCACCTGAGTACCAGGGAACGAAAAGTGAGACACATTTGAACATGTTTCTCGATCACATGGTGGATCATACTCTGGGTTCCACATGCATGTTTTAGCTGAAGGAAGTATCCCTTAAACCTGGAGAGTTGAGACCCATGGAATGGGTACCATGCAATATGACTTCAAAGGTCTTCATTTGCTCACCGAACCTCACCAATCTTATGAGCCCCAAGTGTCCAGCCTTATGTGTCACCCAGCTCTGGGTGTAGATGTGGTAAATGCAGGTTGCATCAGAAGCCTTGAATGAATTACTTAAGTATTTCTCTCTATTTCACTGTCATTGTGTTTTGTTTAAGAAATTTATTTTTATTATGGGATTTACCTGATTTTCACTGCTTTAATGCCGCTGTACACACTCTTGATTCCCTTACAGAGATATATAAATCCATAGGTTTTATGATTCTTACTAGTCAGGTATATTCCTAGGCGTTGAATATGGGGTGTTGAGTCCATTTCCTTGAGCAAGGAGTAGCTCTTGTCTATTCCATATTTGGCTTAAGGAAATTTATCTGTGCTCATTTCAATCTCTGGTTTTATGCAGCACCCCAACTCACCTTTCCCCTTAAGCAAGCATAAGTTGGGTTTCTAAATTTGAGACCCTGTTCTGTTTTGGAATTCAGTTCCTGTGTAGCCAAGTTTACATTCCGTGTATTAGTGATACCTTATGATGTTTCTTTTTCTGTGTGACTTATTTCAGTTAGATTCATCGTACTTAGTCCACTCATTATGCTGCTATGGGCCTGATGACATAGATTTCATTGCTGAGTGATATTGCATTGTACGTAAGTACCACAACTTCTTTATCCATTTTTCACTTTCTGCGATATTGAACTTGTACCGTATATGAGGTTCTTGTAAACAGAGCCATCCCAAACTTTGGGGTGGCTGTGTCTTTTTGATTTTAATTGCCCTAAACTATAGTACCATAAGTGGAAGTGCCCTAGGGTCTGTTGCTTTGTTTTTTAGATGTTTCAGGAAACACCATACACTTCTCCCGAGTGGCTGTTGGCAATTTACATCCTGCCCATCAGCATAAGATGGCTCCCAGTTCTCCATGGCCTGTCCTGCCTTTATGGATTTTACACTTTTTTCAGATGGCCCTTTTGACCAGGGGGAATTGAGACTTCATTGTAGTGCAGTTTTCCTTTGCAAGCTTGCTTGGTTGGCCAAAAAGGGCGTATGCGTTTTTTCCTGAATATATTCAGGAAAAAACACATACGCCCTTTTTGGGCAAGTCAGGTTTTTGAATTGCAGTGGCCCTTAGCTCCATTTTTCAGCTCTTAGTTTTGTGATCTTGCCCCATAACCACAGGATTCCTTGAAGCCCTATTCTTCTTCTGGGGCACCTTGCTGTGCCTTTGGTTCATTCTTCTTACTGATGTGAAATTAGAGTGACATGTGCCCATTGAAACCGCTACAGCTAGTTTCTCACTGGTTCCCCCTATTCCCATTCATCCTCCGCACTAACTGAAGACTGTGCGATACCAGAACTTAAAGGCATTGACTCTCCATGTGGGGATGTTGTTAGTAAAGCGGCTGGAATGTCGATCCGGAGCCCCAGGAGAGGAAAAATGTGGTGCGTTTTAGAAACCTTTCCCGATCAGTCGCTGGGTTTCCCAAGCATGGTTTAGCTGTAGGAAGATTCCCTTCAACCTGGAGTGTTGGGACCCTTGGAATGAGTAGCATGAAGTATTGCATTAAACTTTCGGCAGTTGCTCACCGAAGCTCACCAATCCTCTCAGCCCCAAGTGTCCAGCCTTATGTCTTATCCAGCTGTGGGTTTATATGTGGTCAATCCAGGTTGCATCACAGCCCCTGAGCGAATTTTGTAAGAATTTTTCTCTCTTTCATTGTTTCTGCGTTTTGTTTTTAACATTTATTTCTATAATGGGGTTTAGCTCATTTTCACTGCTGTGTTTGTGCCGCTCTGCACACACTTGATTCCCTTATGGAGATATATCAATACATGGGTTTTAAGATTCTTATTACTCAGATATATTTCTCTGCGGTGTATAGGGTGTGTTGAGGCCAGTTCATTGAGCAAGGTGTAGATCTTGTCTAATACCTATTTGGTTTCTTGAACGGTATCTGTGCTAATTTCAAACTCTGGTTTTATGCATCACCCCACCTCTCTTTTCCCCTTAAGCTGACATAAGTGTGTTTTCTAAATGTGAGACACTGTTCTGTTCTGTAATTCATTTCTTGTGCAGCCATATTTACCCTCCCTCTATAAGTGATATCTTATGATATGTTTCTTTTTCTGTTTGACTTATTTCAAGTAGTATTATCGGACCTAAATCCACTCTTTATCCTTCTACTAGCCTTATTACATTGATTTCATGGTGAAGAGATATTCCATTGTACATAAGTACCACATCTTCTTTATCCATTGTTCTCTTTCCTGGGATATTTAAGGTGTACTGAAGTTGAGGTTCTTGTAAACAGAGTAGCCCTAAACTGTGGTGTGCTTGTGTCTTGTTGATTTTTAGACTTCCCTAGATATACTCCCATGATTGGAAGTGTCCTATGCTCTGTAGCTCTGTTTTTAGATGATTTAGGAACCACCATACACTTCTCCAGAGTGGCTCTCGGCAGTTCGCACACTGCCCATCAGCGTATAAAGGCTCCCTGTTCTCCATGGCCTGTCCTGCATTTCTGGTTTTTACAACTTTTTAGGATGGCCCTTTTGACCGGTGGGAAATGAGACTTCTTTGTTGTGCACATTTGCATTGCTTGCTTGCTTCGTTGCCCATAAAGTGCGTATGCGTTTTTTCCTGGATATAATCAGGAAAAATCGCATACGCCCTTTTGGGCCAACTGCATCATTGTCGAAATTCTGCCGCTTTTCATGTGCGTTAAAGACGAGTCCAATCTATCTCTTGAAATCTGTTTCTTGCAATTCTGTCTTGCATTCAGATCCTCTTCTTTGCCTTACCTCAACATATTTTTGGACGTTAGTTTTCATTTATAACTCTGCAGGTTTGTGAATTGCAGTGACCCTGAGCTCCATGTTTTAAGTTGCTCTTTTGTGAGCTGGCTTCAAACCCGCAGGATTGCTTCAGGCCCTATTTTGGCTCCGGCGAGGCAGGCTGAGCCTTTTTTTAATTCTTATTCTTAATGGGAAATTAGAGTGATATGTGCCCGTCCAAACCCCTACAACTCTTCTCTCATTGGTTCCCCCTCTTCCCGTTCATCCTCCTCACAATTTGCAAAATGTGTGAAACAGAAGTTTAAATGTGCTGATTCTCCAAGTGGGGAGCTTCTAAGTAACGTGGCTGGAATGGTGAACAGGAGCACCAGGAGAGGATAAATGAGGTGCATTTTAGACACATCTCCCGATCACATGGTGTACAGTCCTCTGGGTTTTCCATGCATGTTTTAGCTGTAGGAAGATCCCTTGAACCTGCAGATTTGGGACCCATTGAATGGGTACCAGGTAGTATTACTTTAAAGGGTGTGCATTTCCTCACCCAACCTCACATTTCTCTTAGCGCAAACAGTTTCCAGCCTTATGTCTCATCCTGCTGTGGGTCTAGATGTGTTCAATCCATGTTGCATCACCGTCCCTGAGGAAAAGTTGTAAGAGGTTTTCTCTGTCTCTCTGTCGTTTATTTTTTTCAATTTATTACTATATTGGTTACAGCTGATTTTCAAAGCTCTGTTTCTTGCTGCTGTACATCCACTTGATTCACGTACAGAGAGACATCAATAAATTCTTTTTCAGATTCTTACCAGTCGTATATATTCTTTTCCGGTGACTTGAGTGTGCTGAGTGCAGTTCTTTTAGCTACCGTGTAGGCCTTGTTGATTATCAGTTTGGTATTTGGAATGGTATCTTTGCTAATTTCAACCTCCTGGATGATGCCTCACCCCTCCCCACCTTTCCCGTTTAGCAGCCTTATGCGTGTTTTCTACATATTTGACTATGTTTTTGTTTTGTAATTTATTTCATGTGTAGCCATTTTGGATTCCACCTTTAAGTGATATCTTATGATATGTGTCTTTTTCTTTTTGAATTCTGTCACTTAGAATGATCATACGTAACTCCTCCGGAGTTGTTACAGCTGGCCATATTTCATTGATTTCCAGGCTGAATAATATTCCACTCTACCTAAGTACCACATCTCTATCCATTTTTTCCCTCCAGAGACATTTAAGTTATATCCTAGTCGAGGATCTTTTAAACAGAGAGGGGGTAAACATTGGGGTGCCTGTGTCCTCTCGATTTTTGTTTTTCCCAAGATATACGCCCATGAGTGCAAGTGCCCTATGCTCTGTAGCTCATTGTTTAGATGCTTTAGTAAACACAATACACTTCTCCAGAATGGCCGTTGGCAATATACATTTCCACTATAAGTCTCACAGGGCTCCCTCTTCTCCTTGCCCTGTCCTGCATTTCTGTTGTTTACGCTTTATGAGGATGGCTCTTCTGACTGATGCAAAGTGATGTCTTTTGTAGTATTGACTTCCAGTGCCCACCTGTTTGGGTGGCTAAAAAGGTGTACGCTCTTTTCTTGAATATATACACAAAAAAACGCATACACCCTTTTTGGCCAACTGCAATGTTGGCAATGTTCAGCTCCTTTTCTTGTGCTTAATGGCGAGTCCTTTCTACCTCCTCAAATCCCTTTCCTGCCATTCTCCCTTGCTTACAAGTCCTTTTCTCTGACTTTCCTCAAGACATTTTTCAGTGATGGATATTTTCAACTCTGCAGTTTTGTGAATTTTACTGCCCCTGAGTTCTATTGTTCAACTTGTGTTTATGGGAACTGGCCACAAAGCAGCGGGATTTCCTCAAGCCCTATACTGTTTCCATGGGCAACCCTAGCCTTTGGTCAATTCGTCTTCCTGATTGGAAATTAGAGTGACATGTGCCTGTCTGAACACGTAGGACTTGTCTCTCATTGTTCCTCATCCTTCCGCTTCATCCTCTGGACAAATTCCAAACTGTACGCAACAGGATGTTGACAGTGCTGACATCTCCAAGTGGGGAGACTGTTAGTAAAGACGCTGGAGGGGTGAACCCGAGCACCAGGAGATGAGGAGATGAGATGCCTTTTCCAAACTCTTCCCGATCAGATGGTATACCATCCTCTGGGTGTGACAGACATGTTTTAGCAGTAGGAAGAGTCCCATTCATGTAAGGAGAACACCAGGGCTTTTTCAAAATCAGTGTCTCCCCGAAACCCAAACTGGGGAATTTTTTAAGCTACGGCTACACATATGTTCATTAAGGGCCTTGGGAAGTAGGCAGAGTCCAAACTTTAGATGATTGAAGTCTTCAGGGTCAGAAGCACTCACCACCAGCTTCCCTTAGGTTACACTTTAACTGTCATTGATAGATGATGTCAATAAAAATATCTATTCTTTTTCAGATTATTTCCCCTTATAGGTTATTGCAAAATGTTGAGTGTAGTTCCCTGTGCTATACAGTAGTTCCTTGTTGATGATCTATTTTATACATAGCAGTGTGTATGTGTTCATCCCAAACTGTTAATTTATCCCTCCTCCCACCTTTCCCCTTTGGTAATAATAAATTATAAGATTTTATACTTCTCAGAAATGGGGGAGCTGAAAGAGAGGTATCATTTTCAATGGAAAAGCATTTAAAACAAGATTGAAGGTTTAACCAAGATTATTAGATGTACATCCTTGGAAAGAAATCACTTCATTTCTCTAATATTGAGCTGACAAATAAGACAAACCTTTTCACTGAACTTGCTTATAATAAAGTGATGGAAATATCCAATGGAAGTGTTAGAAACATCTTATTTTACCCGAGCCTTATACACTGTTCTATGTTAACTACACTTTGGCTCACACATCTGTTCATTGAGGTTACAATAGTCTCAATTTCTGTTACTGATCCTCCAGAGTGGACCCCAACAAGTGTCCCCCTGCCCAGTGTCATTGGGGCCAACAGATCGAGACTGAGTTTGGTTCACAAGCAAAGGAAACTTTATATTTTGATCAGAGAATGGAGAGGTGAGAGCATGTACTACCCCGTGGGCTGTGGGCTGGGCTGCTGTGTAGAGATCCTGTCAGAGTCAGTGGGAGGGAGGGGGCGGAGCTCTCGAGGGCCGGGTTGGCTGTAGCTCAGGCTCTATATCGCGGAGTCTGCACTGGGCCCCAGGAGCTGAGGTGTCGACCCAGCCATTCTGCACTAGGAAATCTGGTCTGAAGTGCCGGGTGTGGAACCTCTGCATGCGGGACCCTAGGAGCACGTGAAATTAGACAAAGCACAAAGGATAAAAAAGGTTAGACTTGACTTTATTGCCCAGATTCTATTTTTATCTCCCAGGGATTTTTAATGGGCTTTGCTGGGGACAAACCCCCCCTCTGCCTTTTGTCCCGTTCCTCATTCTTGGAGTGCTGAGGGTGCAGACCCTTCTTCTGTAACTGCTGAGTGCTGAGTTGGGAGCCCTCATACCCTGGGGCGAGGGTCAGAGCTTCTCCCCAGCAGCCTCCAGGTGACGTTGATTGTCCCCAGGCCCCCTGCCTCCCTGCTCGTCCACCTGAGCACCAGCATTGGAAGTGTTATAGATTCTAATGACCTTTAAGGGTCCAGGAAAGAGATGTGCAGAGACGCTGTGGGGGCCGGTTTCACCCCGCCCCACATTTGTTCGGCCACCTTAGGCCGACCGTTTCTGCCAGCCTAGATGCTCTGACCAGTAGTCTGCGCTTTCTTCAATTAGGCCCCTGAATTAACGTACAAACAGCACCAGGTGTCAGAGCCCTGCCCGCTCAACTCCCAGACAGTCCAGGGTCAGTGGTGATCAAGGACCGTGATGGCCACTGAGTCAACAGCCTTTTGAAGTAAACAAGAGTCCAGCCGGTCTTACTGGCCACCATCATCACGGTGTCTGTAGGCTTTTCTATGGTGACAGTGTGATATACGGTTCCCCCGCCAAGATTATTAGCTCCCCTCTGGGTGCAGTAAGTCCTGCAAGCAGTAGTCTACTCTTTTGGGACACACTCTTGTTGTTTTATGAGAGAAACTCCAGGTCAAGTGATGTTCACACGAGTCGTCATGGTGCCCTGTTGCCCCCGGTTATCTCTCTGGATGTTGGAGTTGGAGGGCCTCCTCACTCGAGGTCGGTGTGCCCACGGAGCGAACCCTGCAACTTCAGGGCATGGTTGGTGGTTAGGATCACCACGTGGGGTCCTTTTCCCTTAGGAGGGAGGTGGCCTTTTGGGCTGCTGATTTCCAGGTTTTTAGATACCGCCAGTATCTTGGCCAGATGTGGCAGTGGGCCAAGCCCCTTGGTGACCATAGTTTATCCTACCTGGATGGCATTCTTGCATTGTTCCATTTCAAGTGGTCCCAGGTTTTGCACTAATTCTCCAATGGCGATTCACCTTTCACCGGGAATGTAAAGGTCAAAGGGTTTAGCTAAATTAGGGAGTTCCAGGGCAAGGGTCTGAATTGACTGCTCTTTCCATTCTTGAAAGGCCACTTCTGGATTCTATTCAAAAGGATCATCATCTTTTCCTTTCAGTGTTTCATATAGAGGCCCAGCTAGTAGACTGTAGTTAGGGATCCAGAAGCAGCAAACCCTGGCCTCCCCAGGAACCCCTAAGCTGTCTTCTAGTTTTAGAAAGGGGTAAGGCTGAAAATGGTTTCTTCCCTTTCCTGGGATGGACTTCTCCAACCTTCTGTGAGAATGAAGCCCAGGCAGGTCACGGCAGTCTGTGATATTTGAGCTTTTTCTTGGACAACTTCTATCCTTTATTGGCTTGGTAGTTCAGAGGCCTCCTTAGTAGGGCTGGCGATCAGAATGTCGTCTGCATATTGAAGGAGGGTTTCCTTTTCCAGAGGTAGAACTTTTAGGTCTTTAGCTAAGCTTTCCCCAAAGATGGTGTGGGAATTTTTGCACCCTTGGGGCCAGACGGCCCGGAAGTATTGTTTTAGTTGTATGTTGAGTCCTGCCACTCACAAGCCAAAATTTCTTGTGACTCTGGGACTAATGGAATACAAAAGAAGGCATCATTGAAGACTAATACAGAATACCATGTCCTGGTGGTTGGTAGAATGACCAGCAGGGTGTAGGAATTAGGAGCAACTGGAGGTATATCCTCGGTGGCTTCACTGACTGTCCTGACATCCTTTACCAGGTCCCCAGCAGCCCATGGGGCTCTCGTGGTCAGACCAATCCCAGAATATGGAGCTCACCTGGGCAGGTACCCCACCCCCACCCCAGCCCACAGGGCTCTCGTGGTCAGGCCCCTCCCAGGATACAGAGCTACCCTTGCAGGTACTGTGGCAGGGCTGGGCACACAGGAACCGTGCACATAGCCCTCATTGCAGAGCACCCCCAGCTCACCTGTCGCTCAGAGCTGACACAGAGCACCTCAGAGCAGGACTTGAACTAACAAACAGCAGCTGCGACAGGTCTGTGACCCTGGGCATCACTCCGTGAGGCCTCCCTCCACCTGGTCTTCCAGAGACTTCCACTGCACCCGGGGCACCAGGCCTCTGTCTCCAACCACCACCCACCCCTCCTCTCCCTGACTCCTGGGTTCCTCTCATTAGGAGAGGGTTTTCTTGAAGTTGTCTCCCACTCATGGGCCAGATAAAATGATTAGAAAACAAGCCAAAGCTGCAGCCCCTTGTCTATCCTGACTCTCAGGAGCCCACACCTGTTCCTTGGACCTGGCCGGTTCAGCAAGTTCCATTTTCTGCAACTGTGAGCCCCTGAGGGGTGATGATTGGCTGACCTGGGCAGCCTTACCGTGCCGGCCAGCCCTCCCCAGGTGTGCCTGGGTTGAGATCACTATAAATACCACTCCAGGCAGCAAGAGCCCCTGCAGCCGTGCCTGACGCCATTTTCTCTGCCCTGTCAGCAGTCTCGGGGCTGGGCTGGTGGGAGGGAGTGAGAGGCCACGGCTTTGTGGGTGGCCCAGTGTGAGTGGGGCTCTGCTGGACTTTCTGCAGCAGTTGCCAGGCTGCCACCTGCTAAAGAAGAAGATGTGTCACCCATACCTGCTGCTGGAATTTCTCCCTGGGCAGAGGTGAGGAAGGAAAAAAGCAGTGGGGGCAGGGACAGGACGGGTATCTCAGGCAGGGAAATGGAAATCTTCCAGAAGAGCACCCAGGGCCAGGACCATCCTGGCTGGCCTGCAGGCACCAAGTCGGCCGGCATGCTGTCACTCGTGTGGCTCTATGGCCCTCCCTCTAGGCTTTCAAGTCCTTGTATATATTCAGGTGTTTTACCTGGGATGGGTGGGAATAGTTCAGCAGCAACTGGCCTGGGGCTCAGCTCACGTTTACTCACAGATGCCTCGGCACGGTGCCCCAGCTTTGCAATGAGGACGCTTGTTGCGTGGGGGCTGCTGGCTGAATGGGAGACGATTCCCCACCACTGACCAACTTCAGAATTGTTTACAACTGGAGCAAGTGCCCTGATACGGTTTTCCTCTGTGGAACTGGTGGGTTCTGTGTTTTTTTTCTCTTTTTCGTTTTGGGTTCAAGGTAGATTTTATTCCTCTTTTTTGTATTTACAGATATAAGCATGGAAATAATTTATTCATATAAATACATGTATGTGAAGGGAATAATTGTTTTTTCTATTTTTTAAATTTTATTTCTTTTTAATTTTGAATTTTATTTTATATTTTTATACAGCAGGTTCTTATTGGTTATCTATTTTATACATATAAATATATACATGCCAATCCCAGTCTCTCAACTCCTCCCACCACCCCCCCCAACAGCTTTCCCCCCTTGTTGTCCATACGTTTGTTGTCTACGTCTGTTGCTCTATTTATGCCTTGCAAAATGGTTAATCTGTACAGGTTTTCTAGGTTCCACATATATGCATGAATATACAAGATTTGTTTTTCTCTTTCTGACTTACTTCACTCTGTATGACAGTCTCTAGATGCATCGACGTCTCTACAAATGACCCAATTTCATTCCTTTTCGTGGCTTAGTAATATTCCATTTTATATATGTACCACGGCTTTATGCATTCGTCTGTCTGTGGGCATTTAGGTTGCTTCCATTACCTCGATATTGTAAATAGTGATGCAATGAACATTGCGGTGAATGTCTCTTTTTGATTTATGGTTTTGTCTGGGTATATGTCCAGTACTGGGATTGCTGTATCATATGGTAATTCTATTGTTAGTTTCTTAAGAAATTCCATATTGTTCTCCATAGTGACTGTATCAATTTATATTCCCAACAATAGTGGAAGAGGGTTCCTTTTCTCCACACCCTTTCCAGCATTTTTTGCTTGTAGATTTTCTATGATGCCTATTCTACCAGGTGTGAGGTGATACCTCATTGTTGAATCCATTTCGTTGAGCAAGGGGTAGCTCTTGTCTATTCCATATTTGGCTTATGGAACGGTATCTGTGCTAATTTCAAACTCTGGTTTAATGCAGCACCCCAACTCACCTTCCCCCTTAAGCAAGCATAAGTTAGTTTTCTAAACTTGAGACCCTGTTCTGTTTTGTAATTCAGTTCCTGTGTAGCCAAGTTCACATTCCGTGTATTAGTGATATCTTATGATGTTTCTTTTTCTGTGTGACTTATTTCACTTAGAATCATCGTGCCTCAATCCACTCATTATGCTGGTACGGGCCTGGTGACATAGATTTCATTGCTGAGTGGTATTCTGTTGTACATAAGTACCGCAACTTCTTTATCCATTATTTGCTCTCTGGGATATTTAACTTGTGCCATAGAAGAGATTCCAGTAAAAAGAACCGTCCCAACCTTTGGGGTGGCTGTGTCTTTTTGATTTTAATTTCCCTAAGCTATAGGACCATAAGTGGAAGTGCCCTAGGCTCTGTTGCTTTGTTTTTTAGATGTTTCAGGAAACACCATACACTTCTCCCGAGTGGCTGTTGGCAATTTACATCCCGCCCATCAGCATAACAAGGCTCCCAGTTCTCCATGGCCTGTCCTGCCTTTCTGGATTTTACACTTTTTTCAGATGGCCCTTTTGACCGGGGGGAAGTGAGACTTCATTGTAGTGCAGATTTCCTTTGCAAGCTTGCTTGGTTGGCCAAAAACGGCATATGCGTTTTTTCCTGAATATATTCAGGAAAAAACGCATACGCCCTTTTTGGCCAAGTGCATCATTGTGGACTTTCTGCCTCTTTTCCTATGCTTTAAATGCAATTCCAGTCTACCTCCTGAAATCGGTTTCCTGCAATTCTGCCCCACTTTCAAGTCCTCTTGGCAGCCTTACTTCAGTATATTTTTGGTCGATAGCTGTCATTTATAACTCTGCAGGTTTGTGATTTAGAGTGCCCCTGAGCTCCTTTCTTCAACTCGATTTCTCGTGAGCTGGCCGCAACACCGCAGTATGGCTTCAGGCCCTATCTGGTTCCGGCACGGCACGCTGAGCCTTTGGTTAATTCCTTTTCCTGGTGGGAAATGAGAGTTAAATTTGCGCATCCAGACACCTCCAGCTAGTCTCTCATTGGTTCTCCCTATTCCTGTTCATCTTCCGCAGAAATTGCAAACTGGGCCAAACAGGAGGTTAAAGGCACTGACTCTCCAAGTCAGGAGAGTGTTAGTAAAGCGTCTGGAATGTTGCACCCAAGTACCAGGGGATGAAAACTGACACATATTGGAACACGTCTCCCGATCACACAGTTGATCATACTCTGGGTTCCACATGCATGTTTTAGCTGAAGGAAGAATACCTTAAACCTGGAGAGTTGAGACCCGTGGAATGGATACCATGCAATATGACTTCAAAGGGTCTTCATTTGCTTACCGAACGTCTCCAATCCTATCACTGCTGCGTTTATGCCCCTGTACACACGCTTGATTCTCTTTCGGAGACATAGCAATCCATAGGTTTTAAGATACTTCCTAGTCAGGTACACACTTAGGCGTTTAATATGGGGTGTTGAGTCCATTTCGTTGAGCAAGGAGTAGCTCTTGTCTATTCCATATTTGGCTTAAGGAACTTTATCTGTGCTCATTTCAGTCTCTGGTTTTATGCAGCACCCCAACTCACCTTTCCCCTTAAGCAAGCATAAGTTGGGTTTCTAAATTTGAGACCCTGTTCTGTTTTGTAATTCAGTTTCTGTGTAGCCAAGTTTACATTCCGTGTATTAGTGATATCTTATGATGTTTCTTTTTCTGTGTGACTTATTTCAGTTAGAATCATCATACCTGAATCCACTCATTATGCTGCTACGGGCCTGATGACATAGATTTCATTGCTGAGTGATACTGCATTTTACGTATGTACCACAACTTCTTTATCCATTTTTCACTTTCTGCGATATTGAACTTGTACCGTAAACCAGGTTCTTGTAAACAGAGCCGTCCCAACTTTTGGGGTGGCTGTGTCTTTTTGATTTTAATTTCCCTAAGCTATAGGACCATAAGTGGAAGTGCCCTAGGCTCTGTTGCTTTGTTTTTTAGATGTTTCAGGAAACACCATACACTTCTCCCGATTGGCTCTTGGCAATTTACATCCCGCCCATCAGCATAACAAGGCTCCCAGTTCTCCATGGCCTGTCCTGCGTTCCTGTATTTTACACTTTTTTCAAATGGCCCTTTTGACCGGGGGGAAGTGATACTTCATTGTAGTGCAGATTTCCTTTGCAAGCTGCTTGGTTGGCCAAAAAGTGCATATGCGTTTTTTCCTGAATATATTCAGGAAAAAACGCATACGCCCTTTTTGGCCAAGTGCATCATTGTGGACGTTCTGCCTCTTTTCCTATGCTTTAAATGCAATTCCAGTCTACCTCCTGAAATCGGTTTCCTGCAATTCTGCCCCGCTTTCAAGTCCTCTTGGCAGCCTTACTTCAGTATATTTTTGGACGATAGCTGTCATTTATAACTCTGCAGGTTTGTGAATTACAGTGCCCCTGAGCTCCTTTCTTCAACTCGCTTTCTCGTGAGCTGGCCGCAACACCGCAGGATTGCTTCAGGCCCTAATCTGGTTCCGGCACGGCACGCTGAGCCTTTGGTTAATTCCTCTTCCTGGTGGGAAATGAGAGTTAAATTTGCCCGTCCAGACCCTTCCATCTAGTCTGTCATTGGTTCTCCCTATTCCTGTTCATCTTCCGCAGAAATTGCAAACTGGGCCAAACAGGAGGTTAAAGGCACTGACTCTCCAAATCGGGAGAGTGCTAGTAAAGCGTCTGGAATGTTGCACCCAAGTACCAGGGGATGAAAACTGACACATATTGGAACACGTCTCCCGATCACACGGTTGATCATACTCTGGGTTCCACATGCATGTTTTAGCTGAAGGAAGAATACCTTAAACCTGGAGAGTTGAGACCCGTGGAATGGGTACCATGCAATATGACTTCAAAGGGTCTTCATTTGCTCACCGAACTTCTCCAGTCCTATCACTGCTGCGTTTATGCCCCTGTACACACGCTTGATTCTCTTTCGGAGACATAGCAGTCCATAGGTTTTAAGATACTTCCTAGTCAGGTATATTCTTAGGTGTTTAATATGGGGTGTTGAGTCCATTTCCTTGAGCAAGGAGTAGCTCTTGTCTATTCCATATTTGGCTTAAGGAACTTTATCTGTGCTCATTTCAATCTCTGGTTTTATGCAGCACCCCAACTCACCTTTGCCCTTAAGCAAGCATAAGTTGGGTTTCTAAATTTGAGACCCTGTTCTGTTTTGCAATTCAGTTCCTGTGTAGCCAAGTTTACATTCCGTGTATTAGTGATATCTTATGATGTTTCTTTTTCTGTGTGACTTATTTCAGTTAGAATCATCGTACCTGAATCCACTCATTATGCTGCTACGGGCCTGATGACGTAGATTTCATTGCTGAGTGATAGTGCATTGTACCTAAGTACCACAACTTCTTTATCCATTTTTCACTTTCTGCGATATTGAACTTGTACCGTAAACCAGGTTCTTGTAAACAGAGCCGTCCCAACCTTTGGGGTGGCTGTGTCTTTTTGATTTTAATTTCCCTAAGCTATAGGACCATAAGTGGAACTGCCCTAGGCTCTGTTGCTTTGTTTTTTAGATGTTTCAGGAAACACCATACACTTCTCCCGAGTGGCTGTTGGCAATTTACATCCCGCCCATCAGCATAACAAGGCTCCCAGTTCTCCATGGCCTGTCCTGCCTTTCTGGATTTTACACTTTTTTCAGATGGCCCTTTTGACCCGGGGGAAGTGAGACTTCATTGTAGTGCAGATTTCCTTTGCAAGCTTGCTTGGTTGGCCAAAAAGTGCGTATGCGTTTTTTCCTGAATATATTCAGGAAAAAACGCATACGCCCTTTTTGGCCAAGTGCATCATTGTGGACGTTCTGCCTCTTTTCCTATGCTTTAAATGCAATTCCAGTCTACCTCCTGAAATCGGTTATCTGCAATTCTGCCCCGCTTTCAAGTCCTCTTGGCAGCCTTATTTCAGTATATTTTTGGACGATAGCTGTCATTTATAACTCTGCAGGTTTGTGAATTACAGTGCCCCTGAGCTCCTTTCTTAAACTCGCTTTCTCGTGAGCTGGCCGCAACACCGCAGGATTGCTTCAGGCCCTAATCTGGTTGCGGCACGGCACGCTGAGCCTTTGGTTAATTCCTCTTCCTGGTGGGAAATGAGAGTTAAATTTGCCCGTCCAGACACCTCTAGCTACACTCTCATTGGTTGTCTCTATTCCTGTTCATCTTCCGCAGAAATTGCAAACTGGGCCAAACAGGAGGTTAAAGGCACTGACAATCCAAGTCGGGAGAGTGTTAGTAAAGCGTCTGGAATGTTGCACCCGAGTACCAGGGGACGAAAACTGACACATATTGGAACACGTCTCCCGATCACACGGTTGATCATACTCTGGGTTCCCATGCATGTTTTAGCTGAAGGAAGAATACCTTAAACTTAGAGAGTTGAGACCCGTGGAATGGATACCATGCAATATGACTTCAAAGGGTCTTCATTTGCTCACCGAACCTCTCCAATCCTATCACTGTTACGTTTATGCCCCTGTACACACGCTTGATTCTCTTTCGGAGACATAGCAATCCATAGGTTTTAAGATACTTCCTAGTCAGGTACATTCTTAGGCGTTTAATATGGGGTGTTGAGTCCATTTCGTTGAGCAAGGAGTAGCTCTTGTCTATTCCATATTTGGCTTAAGGAACTTTATCTGTGCTCATTTCAATCTCTGGTTTTATGCAGCACCCCAACTCACCTTTCCCCTTAAGCAAGCATAAGTTGGTTTTCTAAATTTCAGACCCTGTTCTGTTTTGTAATTCAGTTCCTGTGTAGCCAAGTTTACATTCAGTGTATTAGTGATATCTTATGATGTTTCTTTTTCTGTGTGACTTATTTCAGTTAGAATCATCATACCTGAATCCACTCATTATGCTGCTACGGGCCTGATGACATAGATTTCATTGCTGAGTGATATTGCATTGTACGTAAGTACCACAACTTCTTTATCCATTTTTCACTTTCTGCGATATTGAACTTGTACTGTAAACCAGGTTCTTGTAAACAGAGCCGTCCCAACCTTTTGGGTGGCTGTGTCTTTTTGATTTTAATTTCCCTAAGCTATAGGACCATAAGTGGAAGTGCCCTAGGCTCTGTTGCTTTGGTTTTTAGATGTTTCAGGAAACACCATACACTTCTCCCGAGTGGCTGTTGGCAATTTACGTCCCGCCCATCAGCATAACAAGGCTCCCAGTTCTCCATGGCCTGTCCTGCCTTTCTGGATTTTACACTTTTTTCAGATGGCCCTTTTGACCGGGGGGAAGTGAGACTTCATTGTAGTGCAGATTTCCTTTGCAAGCTTGCTTGGTTGGCCAAAAAGTGCGTATGCGTTTTTTCCTGAATATATTCAGGAAAAAACGCATACGCCCTTTTTGGCCAAGTGCATCATTGTGGACGTTCTGCCTCTTTTCCTATGCTTTAAATGCAATTCCAGTCTACCTCCTGAAATCGGTTTCCTGCAATTCTGCCCCGCATTCAAGTCCTCTTGGCAGCCTTACTTCAGTATATTTTTGGACGATAGCTGTCATTTATACTCTGCAGTTTTCTGAATTACAGTGCCCCTGAGCTCCTTTCTTCAACTAGCTTTCTCATGAGCTGGCCGCAACACCGCAGGATTGCTTCAGGCCCTAATCTGTTTCCGGCACGGCACGCTGAGCCTTTGGTTAATTCCTCTTCCTTTTGGGAAATGAGAGTTAAATTTGCCCGTCCAGACACCTCCAGCTAGTCTCTCATTGGTTCTCCCTATTCCTGTTCATCTTCCGCAGAAATTGCAAACTGGGCCAAACAGGAGGTTAAAGGCACTGACTCTCCAAGTCGGGAGAGTGTTAGTAAAGCGTCTGGAATGTTGCACCCGAGTACCAGTGGACGAAAACTGAGACATATTGGAACACGTCTCCCGATCACACGGTTGATCATACTCTGGGTTCCACATGCATGTTTTAGCTGAAGGAAGAATAACTTAAACCTGGAGAGTTGAGACCCATGGAATGGGTACCATGCAATATGACTTCAAAGGGTCTTCATTTGCTCACCGAACCTCTCCAATCCTATCACTGCTGCGTTTATGCCCCTGTACACACGCTTGATTCTCTTTCGGAGACATAGCAATCCATAGGTTTTAAGATACTTCCTAGTCAGGTACACTCTTAGGCATTTAATATGGTGTGTTGAGTCCATTTCGTTGAGCAAGGAGTAGCTCTTGTCTATTCCATATTTGGCTTAAGGAACTTTATCTGTGCTCATTTCAATCTCTGGTTTTATGCAGCACCCCAACTCACCTTTCCCCTTAAGCAAGCATATGTTGGGTTTCTAAATTTGAGACACTGTTCTGTTTTGTAATTCAGTTCCTATGTAGACAAGTTTACATTCCGTGTATTAGTGATATCTTATGATATTTCTTTTTCTGTGTGACTTATTTTAGTTAGAATAATCGTACCTGAATCCACTCATTATGCTGCTACGGGCCTGATGACATAGATTTCATTGCTGAGTGATATTGCATTGTACGTAAGTACCACAACTTCTTTATCCATTATTAACTTTCTGCGATATTGAACTTGTACCGTAAACTAGGTTCTTGTAAACAGAGCCGTCCCAACTTTTGGGGTGGCTGAGTCTTTTTGCTTTTAATTTCCCTAAGCTATAGGACCATAAGTGGAAGTGCCCTAGGCTCTGTTGCTTTGTTTTTTAGATGTTTCAGGAAACACCATACACTTCTCCCGAGTGGCTGTTGGCAATTTACATCCCGCTCATCAGCGTAACAGGCTCCCAGTTCTCCATGGCCTGTCCTGCGTTTCTGCATTTTATACTTTTTTCAGATGGCCCTTTTGACCGGGGGGAAGTGAGACTTCATTGTAGTGCAGATTTCCTTTGCAAGCTTGCTTGGTTGGCCAAAAAGGGCGTATGCGTTTTATCCTGAATATATTCAGGAAAAAACGCATACGCCCTTTTTGGCCAAGTGCATCATTGTGGACGTTCTGCCTCTTTTCCTATGCTTTAAATGCAATTCCAGTCTACCTCCTGAAATCGGTTTCCTGCAATTCTGTCCCGCTTTCAAGTCCTCTTGGCAGCCTTACTTCAGTATATTTTTGGACGATAGCTGTCATTTATAACTCTGCAGGTTTGTGAATTACAGTGCCCCTGAGCTCCTTTCTTCAACTCGCTTTCTCGTGAGCTGGCCGCAACACCGCAGGATTGCTTCAGGCCCTAATCTGTTTCCGGCACGGCACGCTGAGCCTTTGCTTAATTCCTCTTCCTGGTGCAAAATGAGAGTTAAATTTGCCCGTCCAGACACCTCCAGCTAGTCTCTCATTGGTTCTCCCTATTCCTGTTCATCTTCCGCAGCAATTGCAACCTGGGCCAAACAGGAGGTTAACGGCACTGACTCTCCAAGTCGGGAGAGTGTTAGTAAAGCGTCTGGAATGTTGCACCCGAGTACCAGGGGACGAAAACTCAGACATATTGGAACACGTTCCCGATCACACGGTTGATCATACTCTGGGTTCCACATGCATGTTTTAGCTGAAGGAAGAATACCTTAAACCTGGAGAGTTGAGACTCGTGAAATGGGTACCATGCAATATGACTTCAAAGGGTCTTCATTTGCTCACCGAACTTCTCCAATCCTATCACTGCTGCGTTTATGCCCCTGTACACACGCTTGATTCTCTTTCGGAGACATAGCAATCCATAGGTTTTAAGATACTTCCTAGTCTGGTACACTCTTAGGCATTTAATATGGGGTGTTGAGTCCATTTCGTTGAGCAAGGAGTAGCTCTTGTCTATTCCATATTTGGCTTAAGGAACTTTATCTGTGCTCATTTCAATCTCTGGTTTTATGCAGCACCCCAACTCACCTTTCCCCTTAAGCAAGCATATGTTGTGTTTCTAAATTTGAGACACTGTTCTGTTTTGTAATTCAGTTCCTATGTAGCCAAGTTTACATTCCGTGTATTAGTGATATCTTATGATATTTCTTTTTCTGTGTGACTTATTTCAGTTAGAATAATCGTACCTGAATCCACTCATTATGCTGCTACGGGCCTGATGACATAGATTTCATTGCTGAGTGATATTGCATTGTACGTAAGTACCACAACTTCTTTATCCATTTTTCACTTTCTGCGATATTGAACTTGTACCGTAAACTAGGTTCTTGTAAACAGAGCCGTCCCAACTTTTGGGGTGGCTGAGTCTTTTTGCTTTTAATTTCCCTAAGCTATAGGACCATAAGTGGAAGTGCCCTAGGCTCTGTTGCTTTGATTTTTAGATGTTTCAGGAAACACCATACACTTCTCCCGAGTGGCTGTTGGCAATTTACATCCCGCCCATCAGCATAACAAGGCTCCCAGTTCTCCATGGCCTGTCCTGCCTTTCTGGATTTTACACTTTTTTCAGATGGCCCTTTTGACCGGGGGGAAGTGAGACTTCATTGTAGTGCAGATTTCCTTGCAAGCTTGCTTGGTTGGCCAAAAAGGGCGTATGCGTTTTTTCCTGAATATATTCAGGAAAAAACGCATACGCCCTTTTTGGCCAAGTGCATCATTGTGGATGTTCTGCCTCTTTTCCTATGCTTTAAATGCAATTCCAGTCTTCCTCCTGAAATCGGTTTCCTGCAATTCTGCCCCGCTTTCAAGTCCTCTTGGCAGCCTTACTTCAGTATATTTTTGGACGATAGCTGTCATTTATAACTCTGCAGGTTTGTGAATTACAGTGCCCCTGAGCTCCTTTCTTCAACTCGCTTTCTCGTGAGCTGGCCGCAACACCGCAGGATGGCTTCAGGCCCTAATCTGGTTCCGGCACGGCACGCTGAGCCTTTGGTTAATTCCTCTTCCTGGTGGGAAATGAGAGTTAAATTTGCCCGTCCAGACACCTCCAGCTAGTCTCTCATTGGTTCTCCCTATTCCTGTTCATCTTCCGCAGAATTTGCAAACTGGGCCAAACAGGAGGTTAAAGGCACTGACTCTCCAAGTCGGGAGAGTGTTAGTAAAGCCTCTGGCATGTTGCACCTGAGTACCAGGGAACGAAAAGTGAGACACATTTGAACATGTTTCTCGATCACATGGTGGATCATACTCTGGGTTCCACATGCATGTTTTAGCTGAAGGAAGTATCCCTTAAACCTGGAGAGTTGAGACCCATGGAATGGGTACCATGCAATATGACTTCAAAGGTCTTCATTTGCTCACCGAACCTCACCAATCTTATGAGCCCCAAGTGTCCAGCCTTATGTGTCACCCAGCTCTGGGTGTAGATGTGGTAAATGCAGGTTGCATCAGAAGCCTTGAATGAATTACTTAAGTATTTCTCTCTATTTCACTGTCATTGTGTTTTGTTTAAGAAATTTATTTTTATTATGGGATTTACCTGATTTTCACTGCTTTAATGCCGCTGTACACACTCTTGATTCCCTTACAGAGATATATAAATCCATAGGTTTTATGATTCTTACTAGTCAGGTATATTCCTAGGCGTTGAATATGGGGTGTTGAGTCCATTTCCTTGAGCAAGGAGTAGCTCTTGTCTATTCCATATTTGGCTTAAGGAAATTTATCTGTGCTCATTTCAATCTCTGGTTTTATGCAGCACCCCAACTCACCTTTCCCCTTAAGCAAGCATAAGTTGGGTTTCTAAATTTGAGACCCTGTTCTGTTTTGGAATTCAGTTCCTGTGTAGCCAAGTTTACATTCCGTGTATTAGTGATACCTTATGATGTTTCTTTTTCTGTGTGACTTATTTCAGTTAGATTCATCGTACTTAGTCCACTCATTATGCTGCTACGGGCCTGATGACATAGATTTCATTGCTGAGTGATATTGCATTGTACGTAAGTACCACAACTTCTTTATCCATTTTTCACTTTTTGCGATATTGAACTTGTACCGTAAACCAGGTTCTTGTAAACAGAGCCGTCCCAACCTTTGGGGTGGCTGTGTCTTTTTGCTTTTAATTTCCCTAAGCTATAGGACCATAAGTGGAAGTGCCCTAGGCTCTGTTGCTTTGTTTTTTAGATGTTTCAGGAAACACCATACACTTCTCCCGAGTGGCTGTTGGCAATTTACATCCCGCTCATCAGCGTAACAGGCTCCCAGTTCTCCATGGCCTGTCCTGCGTTTCTGCATTTTATACTTTTTTCAGATGGCCCTTTTGACCGGGGGGAAGTGAGACTTCATTGTAGTGCAGATTTCCTTTGCAAGCTTGCTTGGTTGGCCAAAAAGGGCGTATGCGTTTTATCCTGAATATATTCAGGAAAAAACGCATACGCCCTTTTTGGCCAAGTGCATCATTGTGGACGTTCTGCCTCTTTTCCTATGCTTTAAATGCAATTCCAGTCTACCTCCTGAAATCGGTTTCCTGCAATTCTGTCCCGCTTTCAAGTCCTCTTGGCAGCCTTACTTCAGTATATTTTTGGACGATAGCTGTCATTTATAACTCTGCAGGTTTGTGAATTACAGTGCCCCTGAGCTCCTTTCTTCAACTCGCTTTCTCGTGAGCTGGCCGCAACACCGCAGGATTGCTTCAGGCCCTAATCTGTTTCCGGCACGGCACGCTGAGCCTTTGCTTAATTCCTCTTCCTGGTGCAAAATGAGAGTTAAATTTGCCCGTCCAGACACCTCCAGCTAGTCTCTCATTGGTTCTCCCTATTCCTGTTCATCTTCCGCAGCAATTGCAACCTGGGCCAAACAGGAGGTTAACGGCACTGACTCTCCAAGTCGGGAGAGTGTTAGTAAAGCGTCTGGAATGTTGCACCCGAGTACCAGGGGACGAAAACTCAGACATATTGGAACACGTTCCCGATCACACGGTTGATCATACTCTGGGTTCCACATGCATGTTTTAGCTGAAGGAAGAATACCTTAAACCTGGAGAGTTGAGACTCGTGAAATGGGTACCATGCAATATGACTTCAAAGGGTCTTCATTTGCTCACCGAACTTCTCCAATCCTATCACTGCTGCGTTTATGCCCCTGTACACACGCTTGATTCTCTTTCGGAGACATAGCAATCCATAGGTTTTAAGATACTTCCTAGTCTGGTACACTCTTAGGCATTTAATATGGGGTGTTGAGTCCATTTCGTTGAGCAAGGAGTAGCTCTTGTCTATTCCATATTTGGCTTAAGGAACTTTATCTGTGCTCATTTCAATCTCTGGTTTTATGCAGCACCCCAACTCACCTTTCCCCTTAAGCAAGCATATGTTGTGTTTCTAAATTTGAGACACTGTTCTGTTTTGTAATTCAGTTCCTATGTAGCCAAGTTTACATTCCGTGTATTAGTGATATCTTATGATATTTCTTTTTCTGTGTGACTTATTTCAGTTAGAATAATCGTACCTGAATCCACTCATTATGCTGCTACGGGCCTGATGACATAGATTTCATTGCTGAGTGATATTGCATTGTACGTAAGTACCACAACTTCTTTATCCATTTTTCACTTTCTGCGATATTGAACTTGTACCGTAAACTAGGTTCTTGTAAACAGAGCCGTCCCAACTTTTGGGGTGGCTGAGTCTTTTTGCTTTTAATTTCCCTAAGCTATAGGACCATAAGTGGAAGTGCCCTAGGCTCTGTTGCTTTGATTTTTAGATGTTTCAGGAAACACCATACACTTCTCCCGAGTGGCTGTTGGCAATTTACATCCCGCCCATCAGCATAACAAGGCTCCCAGTTCTCCATGGCCTGTCCTGCCTTTCTGGATTTTACACTTTTTTCAGATGGCCCTTTTGACCGGGGGGAAGTGAGACTTCATTGTAGTGCAGATTTCCTTGCAAGCTTGCTTGGTTGGCCAAAAAGGGCGTATGCGTTTTTTCCTGAATATATTCAGGAAAAAACGCATACGCCCTTTTTGGCCAAGTGCATCATTGTGGATGTTCTGCCTCTTTTCCTATGCTTTAAATGCAATTCCAGTCTTCCTCCTGAAATCGGTTTCCTGCAATTCTGCCCCGCTTTCAAGTCCTCTTGGCAGCCTTACTTCAGTATATTTTTGGACGATAGCTGTCATTTATAACTCTGCAGGTTTGTGAATTACAGTGCCCCTGAGCTCCTTTCTTCAACTCGCTTTCTCGTGAGCTGGCCGCAACACCGCAGGATGGCTTCAGGCCCTAATCTGGTTCCGGCACGGCACGCTGAGCCTTTGGTTAATTCCTCTTCCTGGTGGGAAATGAGAGTTAAATTTGCCCGTCCAGACACCTCCAGCTAGTCTCTCATTGGTTCTCCCTATTCCTGTTCATCTTCCGCAGAATTTGCAAACTGGGCCAAACAGGAGGTTAAAGGCACTGACTCTCCAAGTCGGGAGAGTGTTAGTAAAGCCTCTGGCATGTTGCACCTGAGTACCAGGGAACGAAAAGTGAGACACATTTGAACATGTTTCTCGATCACATGGTGGATCATACTCTGGGTTCCACATGCATGTTTTAGCTGAAGGAAGTATCCCTTAAACCTGGAGAGTTGAGACCCATGGAATGGGTACCATGCAATATGACTTCAAAGGTCTTCATTTGCTCACCGAACCTCACCAATCTTATGAGCCCCAAGTGTCCAGCCTTATGTGTCACCCAGCTCTGGGTGTAGATGTGGTAAATGCAGGTTGCATCAGAAGCCTTGAATGAATTACTTAAGTATTTCTCTCTATTTCACTGTCATTGTGTTTTGTTTAAGAAATTTATTTTTATTATGGGATTTACCTGATTTTCACTGCTTTAATGCCGCTGTACACACTCTTGATTCCCTTACAGAGATATATAAATCCATAGGTTTTATGATTCTTACTAGTCAGGTATATTCCTAGGCGTTGAATATGGGGTGTTGAGTCCATTTCCTTGAGCAAGGAGTAGCTCTTGTCTATTCCATATTTGGCTTAAGGAAATTTATCTGTGCTCATTTCAATCTCTGGTTTTATGCAGCACCCCAACTCACCTTTCCCCTTAAGCAAGCATAAGTTGGGTTTCTAAATTTGAGACCCTGTTCTGTTTTGGAATTCAGTTCCTGTGTAGCCAAGTTTACATTCCGTGTATTAGTGATACCTTATGATGTTTCTTTTTCTGTGTGACTTATTTCAGTTAGATTCATCGTACTTAGTCCACTCATTATGCTGCTACGGGCCTGATGACATAGATTTCATTGCTGAGTGATATTGCATTGTACGTAAGTACCACAACTTCTTTATCCATTTTTCACTTTTTGCGATATTGAACTTGTACCGTAAACCAGGTTCTTGTAAACAGAGCCGTCCCAACCTTTGGGGTGGCTGTGTCTTTTTGATTTTAATTTCCCTAAGCTATAGGACCATAAGTGGAAGTGCCCTAGGCTCTGTTGCTTTGTTTTTTAGAAGTTTCAGGAAACACCATACACTTCTCCCGAGTGGCTGTTGGCAATTTACATCCCGCCCATCAGCATAACAAGGCTCCCAGTTCTCCATGGCCTGTCCTGCGTTTCTGCATTTTATACTTTTTTCAGATGGCCCTTTTGACCGGGGGGAAGTGAGACTTCATTGTAGTGCAGATTTCCTTTGCAAGCTTGCTTGGTTGGCCAAAAAGGGCGTATGCGTTTTATCCTGAATATATTCAGGAAAAAACGCATACGCCCTTTTTGGCCAAGTGCATCATTGTGGACGTTCTGCCTCTTTTCCTATGCTTTAAATGCAATTCCAGTCTACCTCCTGAAATCGGTTTCCTGCAATTCTGTCCCGCTTTCAAGTCCTCTTGGCAGCCTTACTTCAGTATATTTTTGGACGATAGCTGTCATTTATAACTCTGCAGGTTTGTGAATTACAGTGCCCCTGAGCTCCTTTCTTCAACTCGCTTTCTCGTGAGCTGGCCGCAACACCGCAGGATTGCTTCAGGCCCTAATCTGTTTCCGGCACGGCACGCTGAGCCTTTGCTTAATTCCTCTTCCTGGTGCAAAATGAGAGTTAAATTTGCCCGTCCAGACACCTCCAGCTAGTCTCTCATTGGTTCTCCCTATTCCTGTTCATCTTCCGCAGCAATTGCAACCTGGGCCAAACAGGAGGTTAACGGCACTGACTCTCCAAGTCGGGAGAGTGTTAGTAAAGCGTCTGGAATGTTGCACCCGAGTACCAGGGGACGAAAACTCAGACATATTGGAACACGTTCCCGATCACACGGTTGATCATACTCTGGGTTCCACATGCATGTTTTAGCTGAAGGAAGAATACCTTAAACCTGGAGAGTTGAGACTCGTGAAATGGGTACCATGCAATATGACTTCAAAGGGTCTTCATTTGCTCACCGAACTTCTCCAATCCTATCACTGCTGCGTTTATGCCCCTGTACACACGCTTGATTCTCTTTCGGAGACATAGCAATCCATAGGTTTTAAGATACTTCCTAGTCTGGTACACTCTTAGGCATTTAATATGGGGTGTTGAGTCCATTTCGTTGAGCAAGGAGTAGCTCTTGTCTATTCCATATTTGGCTTAAGGAACTTTATCTGTGCTCATTTCAATCTCTGGTTTTATGCAGCACCCCAACTCACCTTTCCCCTTAAGCAAGCATATGTTGTGTTTCTAAATTTGAGACACTGTTCTGTTTTGTAATTCAGTTCCTATGTAGCCAAGTTTACATTCCGTGTATTAGTGATATCTTATGATATTTCTTTTTCTGTGTGACTTATTTCAGTTAGAATAATCGTACCTGAATCCACTCATTATGCTGCTACGGGCCTGATGACATAGATTTCATTGCTGAGTGATATTGCATTGTACGTAAGTACCACAACTTCTTTATCCATTTTTCACTTTCTGCGATATTGAACTTGTACCGTAAACTAGGTTCTTGTAAACAGAGCCGTCCCAACTTTTGGGGTGGCTGAGTCTTTTTGCTTTTAATTTCCCTAAGCTATAGGACCATAAGTGGAAGTGCCCTAGGCTCTGTTGCTTTGATTTTTAGATGTTTCAGGAAACACCATACACTTCTCCCGAGTGGCTGTTGGCAATTTACATCCCGCCCATCAGCATAACAAGGCTCCCAGTTCTCCATGGCCTGTCCTGCCTTTCTGGATTTTACACTTTTTTCAGATGGCCCTTTTGACCGGGGGGAAGTGAGACTTCATTGTAGTGCAGATTTCCTTGCAAGCTTGCTTGGTTGGCCAAAAAGGGCGTATGCGTTTTTTCCTGAATATATTCAGGAAAAAACGCATACGCCCTTTTTGGCCAAGTGCATCATTGTGGATGTTCTGCCTCTTTTCCTATGCTTTAAATGCAATTCCAGTCTTCCTCCTGAAATCGGTTTCCTGCAATTCTGCCCCGCTTTCAAGTCCTCTTGGCAGCCTTACTTCAGTATATTTTTGGACGATAGCTGTCATTTATAACTCTGCAGGTTTGTGAATTACAGTGCCCCTGAGCTCCTTTCTTCAACTCGCTTTCTCGTGAGCTGGCCGCAACACCGCAGGATGGCTTCAGGCCCTAATCTGGTTCCGGCACGGCACGCTGAGCCTTTGGTTAATTCCTCTTCCTGGTGGGAAATGAGAGTTAAATTTGCCCGTCCAGACACCTCCAGCTAGTCTCTCATTGGTTCTCCCTATTCCTGTTCATCTTCCGCAGAATTTGCAAACTGGGCCAAACAGGAGGTTAAAGGCACTGACTCTCCAAGTCGGGAGAGTGTTAGTAAAGCCTCTGGCATGTTGCACCTGAGTACCAGGGAACGAAAAGTGAGACACATTTGAACATGTTTCTCGATCACATGGTGGATCATACTCTGGGTTCCACATGCATGTTTTAGCTGAAGGAAGTATCCCTTAAACCTGGAGAGTTGAGACCCATGGAATGGGTACCATGCAATATGACTTCAAAGGTCTTCATTTGCTCACCGAACCTCACCAATCTTATGAGCCCCAAGTGTCCAGCCTTATGTGTCACCCAGCTCTGGGTGTAGATGTGGTAAATGCAGGTTGCATCAGAAGCCTTGAATGAATTACTTAAGTATTTCTCTCTATTTCACTGTCATTGTGTTTTGTTTAAGAAATTTATTTTTATTATGGGATTTACCTGATTTTCACTGCTTTAATGCCGCTGTACACACTCTTGATTCCCTTACAGAGATATATAAATCCATAGGTTTTATGATTCTTACTAGTCAGGTATATTCCTAGGCGTTGAATATGGGGTGTTGAGTCCATTTCCTTGAGCAAGGAGTAGCTCTTGTCTATTCCATATTTGGCTTAAGGAAATTTATCTGTGCTCATTTCAATCTCTGGTTTTATGCAGCACCCCAACTCACCTTTCCCCTTAAGCAAGCATAAGTTGGGTTTCTAAATTTGAGACCCTGTTCTGTTTTGGAATTCAGTTCCTGTGTAGCCAAGTTTACATTCCGTGTATTAGTGATACCTTATGATGTTTCTTTTTCTGTGTGACTTATTTCAGTTAGATTCATCGTACTTAGTCCACTCATTATGCTGCTACGGGCCTGATGACATAGATTTCATTGCTGAGTGATATTGCATTGTACGTAAGTACCACAACTTCTTTATCCATTTTTCACTTTTTGCGATATTGAACTTGTACCGTAAACCAGGTTCTTGTAAACAGAGCCGTCCCAACCTTTGGGGTGGCTGTGTCTTTTTGATTTTAATTTCCCTAAGCTATAGGACCATAAGTGGAAGTGCCCTAGGCTCTGTTGCTTTGTTTTTTAGAAGTTTCAGGAAACACCATACACTTCTCCCGAGTGGCTGTTGGCAATTTACATCCCGCCCATCAGCATAACAAGGCTCCCAGTTCTCCATGGCCTGTCCTGCCTTTCTGGATTTTACACTTTTTTCAGATGGCCCTTTTGACCGGGGGAAGTGAGACTTCATTGTAGTGCAGATTTCCTTTGCAAGCTTGCTTGGTTGGCCAAAAAGGGCGTATGCGTTTTTTCCTGAATATATTCAGGAAAAAACGCATACGCCCTTTTTGGCCAAGTGCATCATTGTGGACGTTCTGCCTCTTTTCCTATGCTTTAAATGCAATTCCAGTCTACCTCCTGAAATCGGTTTCCTGCAATTCTGCCCCGCTTTCAAGTCCTCTTGGCAGCCTTACTTCAGTATATTTTTGGACGATAGCTGTCATTTATAACTCTGCAGTTTTGGGAATTACAGTGCCCCTGAGCTCCTTTCTTCAACTCGCTTTCTCGTGAGCTGGCCGCAACACCGCAGGATTGCTTCAGGCCCTAATCTGGTTCCGGCACGGCACGCTGAGCCTTTGGTTAATTCCTCTTCCTGGTGGGAAATGAGAGTTAAATTTGCCCATCCAGACACCTCCAGCTAGTCTCTCATTGGTTCTCCCTGTTCCTGCTCATCTTCCACAGAAATTGCAAACTGGGCCAAACAGGAGTTTAAAGGCACTGACTCTCCAAGCCGGGAGAGTGTTAGAAAAGCGTCTGGAATGTTGCACCCGAGTACCAGGGGACGAAAACTGACACATATTGGAACACGTCTCCCGATCACACGGTTGATCATACTCTGGGTTCCACATGCATGTTTAGCTGTAGGAAGAATACCTTAAACCTGGAGAGTTGAGACCCATGGAATGGGTACCATGCAATATGACTTCAAAGGGTCTTCATTTGCTCACCGACCCTCTCCAATCCTATCACTGCTGTGTTTATGCCCCTGTACACACGCTTGATTCTCTTTCGGAGACATAGCAATCCATAGGTTTTTAGATACTTCGTAGTCAGGTACATTCTTAGGCGTTTAATATGGGGTGTTGAGTCCATTTCGTTGAGCAAGGAGTAGCTCTTGTCTATTCCATATTTGGCTTAAGGAACTTTATCTGTGCTCATTTCAATCTCTGGTTTTATGTACCACCCCAACTCAGCTTTCCCCTTAAGCAAGCATAAGTTGGTTTTCTAAATTTGAGACCCTGTTCTGTTTTGTAATTAAGTTCCTATGTAGCCAAGTTTTCATTCCGTGTATTAGTGATATCTTATGATGTTTCTTTTTCTGTGAGACTTATTTCAGTTAGAATCATCATACCTGAATCCACTCATTATGCTGCTACGGGCCTGATGTCATAGATTTCATTGCTGAGTGATATTGCATTGTATGTAAGTACCACAACTTCTTTATCCATTTTTCACTTTCTGCGATATTGAACTTGTACCGTAAACGAGGTTCTTGTAAACAGAGCCGTCCCAACCTTTTGGGTGGCTGTGTCTTTTTGATTTTAATTTCCCTAAGCTATAGGACCATAAGTGGAAGTGCCCTACGCTCTGTTGCTTTGTTTTTTAGATGTTTCAGGAAACACCATACACTTCTCTGGAGTGGCTGTTGGCAATTTACAACCCGCCCATCAGCATAACAAGGCTCCCAGTTCTCCATGGCATCTCCTGCCTTTCTGGATTTTACACTTTTTTCAGATGGCGCTTTTGACCGGGGGAAGTGAGACTTCATTGTAGTGCAGATTTCCTTTGCAAGCTGGCTTGGTTGGCCAAAAAGGGCGTATGCGTTTTTTCCTGAATATATTCAGGAAAAAACGCATACGCACTTTTTGACCAAGTGCATCATTTTGGACGTTCTGCCACTTTTCCTATGCTTTAAATGCAATTCCAGTCTACCTCCTGAAATCGGTTTCCTGCAATTCTGCCCCGCTTTCAAGTCCTCTTGGCAGCCTTACTTCAGTATATTTTTGGACGATAGCTGTCATTTATAACTCTGCAGGTTTGTGAATTACAGTGGCCCTGAGCTCCTTTCTTCAACTCGCTTTCTCGTGAGCTGGCCGCAACACCGCAGGATTGCTTCAGGCCCTAATCTGGTTCCGGGATGGCACGCTGAGCCTTTGGTTAATTCCTCTTCCTGGTGGGAAATGAGAGTTAAATTTGCCCGTCCAGACACCTCCAGCTAGTCTCTCATTGGTTCTCCCTATTCCTGTTCATCTTCCGAAGAAATTGCAAACTGGGCCAAACAGGAGGTTAAAGGCACTGACTCTCCAAGTCGGGAGAGTGTTAGTAAAGCGTCTGGAATGTTGCACCCGAGTACCAGGGGACGAAAACTGACACATATTGGAACACGTCTCCCGATCACACGGTTGATCATACTCTGGGTTCCACATGCATATTTTACCTGAAGGAAGAATACCTTAAACCTGGAGAGTTGAGACCCGTGGAATGGGTACCATGCAATATGACTTCAAAGGGTCTTCATTTGCTCACCGAACCTCTCCAGTCCTATCACTGCTGTGTTTATGTCCCTGTACACACGCTTGATTCTCTTTCGGAGACATAGCAATCCATAGGTTTTAAGATACTTCCTAGCCAGGTACATTCTTAGGCGTTTAATATGGGGTTTTGAGTCCATTTCGTTGAGCAAGGAGTAGCTCTTGTCTATTCCATATTTGGCTTAAGGAAGTTTATCTGTGCTCATTTCAATCTCTGGTTTTATGCTGCATCCCAACTCACCTTTCCCCTTAAGCAAGCATAAGTTGGTTTTCTAAATTTGAGACCCTGTTCTGTTTTGTAATTCAGTTCCTGTGTAGCCAAGTTTACATTCCGTGTATTAGTGATATCTTATGATGTTTCTTTTTCTGTGTGACTTATTTCAGTTAGAATCATCATACCTGAATCCACTCATTATGCTGCTACGGGCCTGATGACATAGATTTCATTGCTGAGTGATATTGCATTGTACGTAAGTACCACAACTTCTTTATCCATTTTTCACTTTCTGCGATATTGTACTTGTACCGTAAACCAGGTTCTTGTAAACAGAGCCGTCCCAACCTTTGGGGTGGCTGTGTCTTTTTGATTTTAATTTCCCTAAGCTATAGGACCATAAGTGGAAGTGCCCTAGACTCTGTTGCTTTGTTTTTTAGATATTTCAGGAAACACCATACACTTCTCCCCAGTGGCTCTTGACAAATTACATCCCGCCCATCAGCATACAAGGCTCCCAGTTCTCCATGGCCTGTCCTGCCTTTCTGGATTTTACACTTTTTTCAGATGGCCCTTTTGACCGGGGGGAAGTGAGACTTCATTGTAGTGCAGATTTCCTTTGCAAGCTTGCTTGGTTGGCCAAATAGGGTGTATGAGTTTTTTCCTGAATATATTCAGGAAAAAACGCATACGCCCTTTTTGGCCAACTGCATCATTGTGGACGTTCTGCCTCTTTTCCTATGCTTTAAATGCAATTCCAGTCTACCTCCTGAAATCGGTTTCCTGCAATTCTGCCCCGCTTTCAAGTCCTCTTGGCAGCCTTACTTCAGTATATTTTTGGACGATAGCTGTCATTTATAACTCTGCAGGTTTGTGAATTACAGTGGCCCTGAGCTCCTTTCTTCAACTCGCTTTCTCGTGAGCTGGCCGCAACACCGCAGGATAGCTTCAGGCCCTAATCTTGTTCCGGCACGGCACGCTGAGCCTTTGGTTAATTCCTCTTCCTGGTGGGAAATGAGAGTTAAATTTGCCCGTCCAGACACCTCCAGCTAGTCTCTCATTGGTTCTCCCTATTCCTGTTCATCTTCCGCAGAAATTGCAAACTGGGCCAAACAGGAGGTTAAAGTCACTGGCTCTCCAAGTCGGGAGAGTGTTAGTAAAGCGTCTGGAATGTTGCACCCGAGTACCAGGGGACGAAAACTGACACATATTGGAACACGTCTCCCGATGACACGGTTGATCATACTCTGGGTTCCACATGCATGTTTTAGCTGAAGGAAGAATACCTTAAACCTGGAGAGTTGAGACCCTTGGAATGGGTACCATGCAATATGACTTCAAAGGGTCTTCATTTGTTCACCGAACCTCTCCAGTCCTATCACTGCTGCGTTTATGCCCCTGTACACACGTTTGATTCTCTTTCGGAGACATAGCAGTCCATAGGTTTTAAGATACTTCCTAGTCAGGTACATTCTTAGGCGTTTAATATGGGGTGTTGAGTCCATTTCGTTGAGCAAGGAGTAGCTCTTGTCTATTCCATATTTGGCTTAAGGAACTTTATCTGTGCTCATTTCAATCTCTGGTTTTATGCAGCACCCCAACTCACCTTTCCCCTTAAGCAAGCATAAGTTGGGTTTCTAAATTTGAGACCCTGTTCTGTTTTGGAATTCAGTTCCTCTGTAGCCAAGTTTACATTCCGTGTATTAGTGATATCTTATGATGTTTCTTTTTCTGTGTGACTTATTTCAGTTAGAATCATCATACCTGAATCCACTCATTATGCTGCTACGGGCCTGATGACATACATTTCATTGCTGAGTGATATTGCATTGTACGTAAGTACCACAACTTCTTTATCCATTTTTCACTTTCTGCGATATTGAACTTGTACCGTAAACCAGGTTCTTGTAAACAGAGCCGTCCCAACCTTTGGGGTGGCTGTGTCTTTTTGATTTTAATTTCCCTAAGCTATAGGACCATAAGTGGAAGTGCCCTAGGCTCTGTTGCTTTGTTTTTTAGATGTTTCAGGAAACACCATACACTTCTCCCGAGTGGCTGTTGGCAATTTACATCCCGCCCATCAGCATAACAAGGCTCCCAGTTCTCCATGGCCTGTCCTGCCTTTCTGGATTTTACACTTTTTTCAGATGGCCCTTTTGACCCGGGGAAGTGAGACTTCATTGTAGTGCAGATTTCCTTTGCAAGCTTGCTTGGTTGGCCCAAAAGGGCGTTTGCGTTTTTTCCTGAATATATTCAGGAAAAAACGCATACGCCCTTTTTGGCCAAGTGCATCATTGTGGACGTTCTGCCTCTTTTCCTATGCTTTAAATGCAATTCCAGTCTACCTCCTGAAATCGGTTTCCTGCAATTCTGCCCCGCTTTCAAGTCCTCTTGGCAGCCTTACTTCAGTATATTTTTGGACGATAGCTGTCATTTATAACTCTGCAGTTTTGGGAATTACAGTGCCCCTGAGCTCCTTTCTTCAACTCGCTTTCTCGTGAGCTGGCCGCAACACCGCAGGATTGCTTCAGGCCCTAATCTGGTTCCGGCACGGCACGCTGAGCCTTTGGTTAATTCCTCTTCCTGGTGGGAAATGAGAGTTAAATTTGCCCATCCACACACCTCCAGCTAGTCTCTCATTGGTTCTCCCTGTTCCTGCTCATCTTCCGAAGAAATTGAAAACTGGGCCAAACAGGAGGTTAAAGGCACTGACTCTCCAAGTCGGGAGAGTGTTAGAAAAGCGTCTGGAATGTTGCACCCGAGTACCAGGGGACGAAAACTGACACATATTGGAACACGTCTCCCGATCACACGGTTGATCATACTCTGGGTTCCACATGCATGTTTAGCTGAAGGAAGAATACCTTAAACCTGGAGAGTTGAGACCCATGGAATGGGTACCATGCAATATGACTTCAAAGGGTCTTCATTTGCTCACCGACCCTCTCCAATCCTATCACTGCTGCGTTTATGCCCCTGTACACACGCTTGATTCTCTTTCGGAGACATAGCAATCCATAGGTTTTTACATACTTCGTAGTCAGGTACATTCTTAGGCGTTTAATATGGGGTGTTGAGTCCATTTCGTTGAGCAAGGAGTAGCTCTTGTCTATTCCATATTTGGCTTAAGGAACTTTATCTGTGCTCATTTCAATCTCTGGTTTTATGTACCACCCCAACTCAGCTTTCCCCTTAAGCAAGCATAAGTTTGTTTTCTAAATTTGAGACCCTGTTCTGTTTTGTAATTAAGTTCCTATGTAGCCAAGTTTTCATTCCGTGTATTAGTGATATCTTATGATGTTTCTTTTTCTGTGAGACTTATTTCAGTTAGAATCATCATACCTGAATCCACTCATTATGCTGCTACGGGCCTGATGTCATAGATTTCATTGCTGAGTGATATTGCATTGTATGTAAGTACCACAACTTCTTTATCCATTTTTCACTTTCTGCGATATTGAACTTGTACCGTAAACCAGGTTCTTGTAAACAGAGCCGTCCCAACCTTTTGGGTGGCTGTGTCTTTTTGATTTTAATTTCCCTAAGCTATAGGACCATAAGTGGAAGTGCCCTACGCTCTGTTGCTTTGTTTTTTAGATGTTTCAGGAAACACCATACACTTCTCTGGAGTGGCTGTTGGCAATTTACAACCCGACCATCAGCATAACAAGGCTCCCAGTTCTCCATGGCATCTCCTGCCTTTCTGGATTTTACACTTTTTTCAGATGGCGCTTTTGACCGGGGGAAGTGAGACTTCATTGTAGTGCAGATTTGCTTTGCAAGCTGGCTTGGTTGGCCAAAAAGGGCGTATGCGTTTTTTCCTGAATATATTCAGGAAAAAACGCATACGCACTTTTTGACCAAGTGCATCATTTTGGACGTTCTGCCACTTTTCCTATGCTTTAAATGCAATTCCAGTCTACCTCCTGAAATCGGTTTCCTGCAATTCTGCCCCGCTTTCAAGTCCTCTTGGCAGCCTTACTTCAGTATATTTTTGGACGATAGCTGTCATTTATAACTCTGCAGGTTTGTGAATTACAGTGGCCCTGAGCTCCTTTCTTCAACTCGCTTTCTCGTGAGCTGGCCGCAACACCGCAGGATTGCTTCAGGCCCTAATCTGGTTCCGGGATGGCACGCTGAGCCTTTGGTTAATTCCTCTTCCTGGTGGGAATTGAGAGTTAAATTTGCCCGTCCAGACACCTCCAGCTAGTCTCTCATTGGTTCTCCCTATTCCTGTTCATCTTCCGCAGAAATTGCAAACTGGGCCAAACAGGAGGTTAAAGGCACTGACTCTCCAAGTCGGGAGAGTGTTAGTAAAGCGTCTGGAATGTTGCACCCGAGTACCAGGGGACGAAAACTGACACATATTGGAACACGTCTCCCGATCACACGGTTGATCATACTCTGGGTTCCACATGCATGTTTTAGCTGAAGGAAGAATACCTTAAACCTGGAGAGTTGAGACCCGTGGAATGGGTACCATGCAATATGACTTCAAAGGTTCTTCATTTGCTCACCGAACCTCTCCAGTCCTATCACTGCTGCGTTTATGCCCCTGTACACACGCTTGATTCTCTTTCGGAGACATAGCAATCCATAGGTTTTAAGATACTTCCTAGCCAGGTACATTCTTAGGCGTTTAATATGGGGTTTTGAGTCCATTTCGTTGAGCAAGGAGTAGCTCTTGTCTATTCCATATTTGGCTTAAGGAAGTTTATCTGTGCTCATTTCAATCTCTGGTTTTATGCTGCATCCCAACTCACCTTTCCCCTTAAGCAAGCATAAGTTGGTTTTCTAAATTTGAGACCCTGTTCTGTTTTGTAATTCAGTTCCTGTGTAGCCAAGTTTACATTCCGTGTATTAGTGATATCTTATGATGTTTCTTTTTCTGTGTGACTTATTTCAGTTAGAATCATCATACCTGAATCCACTCATTATGCTGCTACGGGCCTGATGACATAGATTTCATTGCTGAGTGATATTGCATTGTACGTAAGTACCACAAATTCTTTATCCATTTTTCACTTTCTGCGATATTGTACTTGTACCGTAAACCAGGTTCTTGTAAACAGAGCCGTCCCAACCTTTGGGGTGGCTGTGTCTTTTTGATTTTAATTTCCCTAAGCTATAGGACCATAAGTGGAAGTGCCCTAGACTCTGTTGCTTTGTTTTTTAGATATTTCAGGAAACACCATACACTTCTCCCCAGTGGCTCTTGACAAATTACATCCCGCCCATCAGCATACAAGGCTCCCAGTTCTCCATGGCCTGTCCTGCCTTTCTGGATTTTACACTTTTTTCAGATGGCCCTTTTGACCGGGGGGAAGTGAGACTTCATTGTAGTGCAGATTTCCTTTGCAAGCTTGCTTGGTTGGCCAAATAGGGTGTATGAGTTTTTTCCTGAATATATTCAGGAAAAAACGCATACGCCCTTTTTGGCCAACTGCATCATTGTGGACGTTCTGCCTCTTTTCCTATGCTTTAAATGCAATTCCAGTCTACCTCCTGAAATCGGTTTCCTGCAATTCTGCCCCGCTTTCAAGTCCTCTTGGCAGCCTTACTTCAGTATATTTTTGGACGATAGCTGTCATTTATAACTCTGCAGGTTTGTGAATTACAGTGGCCCTGAGCTCCTTTCTTCAACTCGCTTTCTCGTGAGCTGGCCGCAACACCGCAGGATAGCTTCAGGCCCTAATCTTGTTCCGGCACGGCACGCTGAGCCTTTGGTTAATTCCTCTTCCTGGTGGGAAATGAGAGTTAAATTTGCCCGTCCAGACACCTCCAGCTAGTCTCTCATTGGTTCTCCCTATTCCTGTTCATCTTCCGCAGAAATTGCAAACTGGGCCAAACAGGAGGTTAAAGTCACTGGCTCTCCAAGTCGGGAGAGTGTTAGTAAAGCGTCTGGAATGTTGCACCCGAGTACCAGGGGACGAAAACTGACACATATTGGAACACGTCTCCCGATGACACGGTTGATCATACTCTGGGTTCCACATGCATGTTTTAGCTGAAGGAAGAATACCTTAAACCTGGAGAGTTGAGACCCTTGGAATGGGTACCATGCAATATGACTTCAAAGGGTCTTCATTTGTTCACCGAACCTCTCCAGTCCTATCACTGCTGCGTTTATGCCCCTGTACACACGTTTGATTCTCTTTCGGAGACATAGCAGTCCATAGGTTTTAAGATACTTCCTAGTCAGGTACATTCTTAGGCGTTTAATATGGGGTGTTGAGTCCATTTCGTTGAGCAAGGAGTAGCTCTTGTCTATTCCATATTTGGCTTAAGGAACTTTATCTGTGCTCATTTCAATCTCTGGTTTTATGCAGCACCCCAACTCACCTTTCCCCTTAAGCAAGCATAAGTTGGGTTTCTAAATTTGAGACCCTGTTCTGTTTTGGAATTCAGTTCCTCTGTAGCCAAGTTTACATTCCGTGTATTAGTGATATCTTATGATGTTTCTTTTTCTGTGTGACTTATTTCAGTTAGAATCATCATACCTGAATCCACTCATTATGCTGCTACGGGCCTGATGACATACATTTCATTGCTGAGTGATATTGCATTGTACGTAAGTACCACAACTTCTTTATCCATTTTTCACTTTCTGCGATATTGAACTTGTACCGTAAACCAGGTTCTTGTAAACAGAGCCGTCCCAACCTTTGGGGTGGCTGTGTCTTTTTGATTTTAATTTCCCTAAGCTATAGGACCATAAGTGGAAGTGCCCTAGGCTCTGTTGCTTTGTTTTTTAGATGTTTCAGGAAACACCATACACTTCTCCCGAGTGGCTGTTGGCAATTTACATCCCGCCCATCAGCATAACAAGGCTCCCAGTTCTCCATGGCCTGTCCTGCCTTTCTGGATTTTACACTTTTTTCAGATGGCCCTTTTGACCGGGGGGAAGTGAGACTTCATTGTAGTGCAGATTTCCTTTGCAAGCTTGCTTGGTTGGCCAAATAGGGTGTATGAGTTTTTTCCTGAATATATTCAGGAAAAAACGCATACGCCCTTTTTGGCCAACTGCATCATTGTGGACGTTCTGCCTCTTTTCCTATGCTTTAAATGCAATTCCAGTCTACCTCCTGAAATCGGTTTCCTGCAATTCTGCCCCGCTTTCAAGTCCTCTTGGCAGCCTTACTTCAGTATATTTTTGGACGATAGCTGTCATTTATAACTCTGCAGGTTTGTGAATTACAGTGGCCCTGAGCTCCTTTCTTCAACTCGCTTTCTCGTGAGCTGGCCGCAACACCGCAGGATAGCTTCAGGCCCTAATCTTGTTCCGGCACGGCACGCTGAGCCTTTGGTTAATTCCTCTTCCTGGTGGGAAATGAGAGTTAAATTTGCCCGTCCAGACACCTCCAGCTAGTCTCTCATTGGTTCTCCCTATTCCTGTTCATCTTCCGCAGAAATTGCAAACTGGGCCAAACAGGAGGTTAAAGTCACTGGCTCTCCAAGTCGGGAGAGTGTTAGTAAAGCGTCTGGAATGTTGCACCCGAGTACCAGGGGACGAAAACTGACACATATTGGAACACGTCTCCCGATGACACGGTTGATCATACTCTGGGTTCCACATGCATGTTTTAGCTGAAGGAAGAATACCTTAAACCTGGAGAGTTGAGACCCTTGGAATGGGTACCATGCAATATGACTTCAAAGGGTCTTCATTTGTTCACCGAACCTCTCCAGTCCTATCACTGCTGCGTTTATGCCCCTGTACACACGTTTGATTCTCTTTCGGAGACATAGCAGTCCATAGGTTTTAAGATACTTCCTAGTCAGGTACATTCTTAGGCGTTTAATATGGGGTGTTGAGTCCATTTCGTTGAGCAAGGAGTAGCTCTTGTCTATTCCATATTTGGCTTAAGGAACTTTATCTGTGCTCATTTCAATCTCTGGTTTTATGCAGCACCCCAACTCACCTTTCCCCTTAAGCAAGCATAAGTTGGGTTTCTAAATTTGAGACCCTGTTCTGTTTTGGAATTCAGTTCCTCTGTAGCCAAGTTTACATTCCGTGTATTAGTGATATCTTATGATGTTTCTTTTTCTGTGTGACTTATTTCAGTTAGAATCATCATACCTGAATCCACTCATTATGCTGCTACGGGCCTGATGACATACATTTCATTGCTGAGTGATATTGCATTGTACGTAAGTACCACAACTTCTTTATCCATTTTTCACTTTCTGCGATATTGAACTTGTACCGTAAACCAGGTTCTTGTAAACAGAGCCGTCCCAACCTTTGGGGTGGCTGTGTCTTTTTGATTTTAATTTCCCTAAGCTATAGGACCATAAGTGGAAGTGCCCTAGGCTCTGTTGCTTTGTTTTTTAGATGTTTCAGGAAACACCATACACTTCTCCCGAGTGGCTGTTGGCAATTTACATCCCGCCCATCAGCATAACAAGGCTCCCAGTTCTCCATGGCCTGTCCTGCCTTTCTGGATTTTACACTTTTTTCAGATGGCCCTTTTGACCCGGGGAAGTGAGACTTCATTGTAGTGCAGATTTCCTTTGCAAGCTTGCTTGGTTGGCCCAAAAGGGCGTTTGCGTTTTTTCCTGAATATATTCAGGAAAAAACGCATACGCCCTTTTTGGCCAAGTGCATCATTGTGGACGTTCTGCCTCTTTTCCTATGCTTTAAATGCAATTCCAGTCTACCTCCTGAAATCGGTTTCCTGCAATTCTGCCCCGCTTTCAAGTCCTCTTGGCAGCCTTACTTCAGTATATTTTTGGACGATAGCTGTCATTTATAACTCTGCAGTTTTGGGAATTACAGTGCCCCTGAGCTCCTTTCTTCAACTCGCTTTCTCGTGAGCTGGCCGCAACACCGCAGGATTGCTTCAGGCCCTAATCTGGTTCCGGCACGGCACGCTGAGCCTTTGGTTAATTCCTCTTCCTGGTGGGAAATGAGAGTTAAATTTGCCCATCCACACACCTCCAGCTAGTCTCTCATTGGTTCTCCCTGTTCCTGCTCATCTTCCGAAGAAATTGAAAACTGGGCCAAACAGGAGGTTAAAGGCACTGACTCTCCAAGTCGGGAGAGTGTTAGAAAAGCGTCTGGAATGTTGCACCCGAGTACCAGGGGACGAAAACTGACACATATTGGAACACGTCTCCCGATCACACGGTTGATCATACTCTGGGTTCCACATGCATGTTTAGCTGAAGGAAGAATACCTTAAACCTGGAGAGTTGAGACCCATGGAATGGGTACCATGCAATATGACTTCAAAGGGTCTTCATTTGCTCACCGACCCTCTCCAATCCTATCACTGCTGCGTTTATGCCCCTGTACACACGCTTGATTCTCTTTCGGAGACATAGCAATCCATAGGTTTTTAGATACTTCGTAGTCAGGTACATTCTTAGGCGTTTAATATGGGGTGTTGAGTCCATTTCGTTGAGCAAGGAGTAGCTCTTGTCTATTCCATATTTGGCTTAAGGAACTTTATCTGTGCTCATTTCAATCTCTGGTTTTATGTACCACCCCAACTCAGCTTTCCCCTTAAGCAAGCATAAGTTTGTTTTCTAAATTTGAGACCCTGTTCTGTTTTGTAATTAAGTTCCTATGTAGCCAAGTTTTCATTCCGTGTATTAGTGATATCTTATGATGTTTCTTTTTCTGTGAGACTTATTTCAGTTAGAATCATCATACCTGAATCCACTCATTATGCTGCTACGGGCCTGATGTCATAGATTTCATTGCTGAGTGATATTGCATTGTATGTAAGTACCACAACTTCTTTATCCATTTTTCACTTTCTGCGATATTGAACTTGTACCGTAAACGAGGTTCTTGTAAACAGAGCCGTCCCAACCTTTTGGGTGGCTGTGTCTTTTTGATTTTAATTTCCCTAAGCTATAGGACCATAAGTGGAAGTGCCCTACGCTCTGTTGCTTTGTTTTTTAGATGTTTCAGGAAACACCATACACTTCTCTGGAGTGGCTGTTGGCAATTTACAACCCGCCCATCAGCATAACAAGGCTCCCAGTTCTCCATGGCATCTCCTGCCTTTCTGGATTTTACACTTTTTTCAGATGGCGCTTTTGACCGGGGGAAGTGAGACTTCATTGTAGTGCAGATTTGCTTTGCAAGCTGGCTTGGTTGGCCAAAAAGGGCGTATGCGTTTTTTCCTGAATATATTCAGGAAAAAACGCATACGCACTTTTTGACCAAGTGCATCATTTTGGACGTTCTGCCACTTTTCCTATGCTTTAAATGCAATTCCAGTCTACCTCCTGAAATCGGTTTCCTGCAATTCTGCCCCGCTTTCAAGTCCTCTTGGCAGCCTTACTTCAGTATATTTTTGGACGATAGCTGTCATTTATAACTCTGCAGGTTTGTGAATTACAGTGGCCCTGAGCTCCTTTCTTCAACTCGCTTTCTCGTGAGCTGGCCGCAACACCGCAGGATTGCTTCAGGCCCTAATCTGGTTCAGGGATGGCACGCTGAGCCTTTGGTTAATTCCTCTTCCTGGTGGGAATTGAGAGTTAAATTTGCCCGTCCAGACACCTCCAGCTAGTCTCTCATTGGTTCTCCCTATTCCTGTTCATCTTCCGCAGAAATTGCAAACTGGGCCAAACAGGAGGTTAAAGGCACTGACTCTCCAAGTCGGGAGAGTGTTAGTAAAGCGTCTGGAATGTTGCACCCGAGTACCAGGGGACGAAAACTGACACATATTGGAACACGTCTCCCGATCACACGGTTGATCATACTCTGGGTTCCACATGCATGTTTTAGCTGAAGGAAGAATACCTTAAACCTGGAGAGTTGAGACCCGTGGAATGGGTACCATGCAATATGACTTCAAAGGTTCTTCATTTGCTCACCGAACCTCTCCAGTCCTATCACTGCTGCGTTTATGCCCCTGTACACACGCTTGATTCTCTTTCGGAGACATAGCAATCCATAGGTTTTAAGATACTTCCTAGTCAGGTACATTCTTAGGCGTTTAATATGGGGTGTTGAGTCCATTTCGTTGAGCAAGGAGTAGCTCTTGTCTATTCCATATTTGGCTTAAGGTACTTTATCTGTGCTCGTTTCAATCTCTGGTTTTATGCAGCACCCCAACTCACCTTTCCCCTTAAGCAAGCATAAGTTGGTTTTCTAAATTTGAGACCCTGTTCTGTTTTGTAATTCAGTTCCTGTGTAGCCAAGTTTACATTCCGTGTATTAGTGATATCTTATGATGTTTCTTTTTCTGTGTGACTTATTTCAGTTAGAATCATCATACCTGAATCCACTCATTATGCTGCTACGGGCCTGATGACATACATTTCATTGCTGAGTGATATTGCATTGTACGTAAGTACCACAAATTCTTTATCCATTTTTCACTTTCTGCGATATTGATCTTGTACCGTGAACCAGGTTCTTGTAAACAGAGCCGTCCCAACCTTTGTGGTGGCTGTGTCTTTTTGATTTTAATTTCCCTAAGCTATAGGACCATAAGTGGAAGTGCCCTAGGCTCTGTTGCTTTGTTTTTTAGATGTTTCAGGAAACACCATACACTTCTCCCGAGTGGCTGTTGGCAATTTACATCCCGCCCATCAGCATAACAAGGCTCCCAGTTCTCCATGGCCTGTCCTGCCTTTCTGGATTTTACACTTTTTTCAGATGGCCCTTTTGACCGAGGGGAAGTGAGACTTCATTGTAGTACAGATTTCGTTTGCAAGCTTGCTTGGTTGGCCAAAAAGTGCGTATGCGTTTTTTCCTGAATATATTCAGGAAAAAACGCATACGCCCTTTTTGGCCAAGTGCATCATTGTGGACGTTCTGCCTCTTTTCCTATGCTTTAAATGCAATTCCAGTCTACCTCCTGAAATCGGTTTCCTGCAATTCTGCCCCGCTTTCAAGTCCTCTTGGCAGCCTTACTTCAGTATATTTTTGGACGATAGCTGTCATTTATTACTCTGCAGCTTTGTGAATTACAGTGCCCCTGAGCTCCTTTCTTCAACTCGCTTTCTCGTGAGCTGGCCGCAACACCGCAGGATTGCTTCAGGCCCTAATCTGGTTCCGGCCCGGCATGCTGTGCCTTTGGTTAATTTCTCTTCCTGGTGGGAAATGAGAGTTAAATTTGCCCGTCCAGACACCTCCAGCTAGTCTCTCATTGGTTCTCCCTATTCCTGTTCATCTTCCGCAGAAATTGCAAACTGGGCCAAACAGGAGGTTAAAGGCACTGACTCTCAAGTCGGGAGAGTGTTAGTAAAGCGTCTGGAATGTTGCACCCGAGTACCAGGGGACGAAAACTGACACATATTGGAACACGTCTCCCGATCACACGGTTGATCATACTCTGGGTTCCACATGCATGTTTTAGCTGAAGGAAGAATACCTTAAACCTGGAGAGTTGAGACCCGTGGAATGGGTAGCATGCAATATGACTTCAAAGGGTCTTCATTTGCTCACCGAACCTCTCCAGTCCTATCACTGCTGTGTTTATGTCCCTGTACACACGCTTGATTCTGTATCGGAGACATAGCAATCCATAGGTTTTAAGATACTTCCTAGCCAGGTACATTCTTAGGCGTTTAATATGGGGTTTTGAGTCCATTTCGATGAGCAAGGAGTAGCTCTTGTCTATTCCATATTTGGCTTAAGGAACTTTATCTGTGCTCATTTCAATCTCTGGTTTTATGCAGCACCCCAACTCACCTTTCCCCTTAAGCAAGCATAAGTTGGTTTTCTAAATTTGAGACCCTGTTCTGTTTTGTAATTCAGTTCCTGTGTAGCCAAGTTTACATTCCGTGTATTAGTGATATCTTATGATGTTTCTTTTTCTGTGTGACTTATTTCAGTTAGAATCATCATACCTGAATCCACTCATTATGCTGCTACGGGCCTGATGACATAGATTTCATTGCTGAGTGATATTGCATTGTACGTAAGTACCACAACTTCTTTATCCATTTTTCACTTTCTGCGATATTGTACTTGTACCGTAAACCAGGTTCTTGTAAACAGAGCCGTCCCAACCTTTGGGGTGGCTGTGTGTTTTTGATTTTACTTTCCCTAAGCTATAGGACCATAAGTGGAAGTGCCCTAGGCTCTGTTGCTTTGTTTTTTAGATGTTTCAGGAAACACCATACACTTCTCCCCAGTGGCTCTTGACAAATTACATCCCGCCCATCAGCATACAAGGCTCCTAGTTCTCCATGGCCTGTCCTGCCTTTCTGGATTTTACACTTTTTTCAGATGGCCCTTTTGACCGGGGGGAAGTGAGACCTCATTGTAGTGCAGATTTACTTTGCAAAGCTTGCTTGGTTGGCCAAATAGGGTGTATGAGTTTTTTCCTGAATATATTCAGGAAAAAACGCATACGCCCTTTTTGGCCAAGTGCATCATTGTGGACGTTCTGCCTCTTTTCCTATGCTTTAAATGCAATTCCAGTCTACCTCCTGAAATCGGTTTCCTGCAATTCTGCCCCGCTTTCAAGTCCTCTTGGCAGCCTTACTTCAGTATATTTTTGGACGATAGCTGTCATTTATAACTCTGCAGCTTTGGGAATTACAGTGCCCCTGAGCTCCTTTCTTCAACTCGCTTTCTCGTGAGCTGGCCGCAACACCGCAGGATTGCTTCAGGCCCTAATCTGGTTCCGGCACGGCACGCTGAGCCTTTGGTTAATTCCTCTTCCTGGTGGGAAATGAGAGTTAAATTTGCCCATCCAGACACCTCCAGCTAGTCTCTCATTGGTTGTCTCTATTCCTGTTCATCTTCCGCAGAAATTGCAAACTGGGCCAAACAGGAGGTTAAAGTCACTGACTCTCCAAGTCGGGAGAGTGTTAGAAAAGCGTCTGGAATGTTGCACCCGAGTACCAGGGGACGAAAACTGACACATATTGGAACACGTCTCCCGATCACACGGTTGATCATACTCTGGGTTCCACATGCATGTTTTAGCTGAAGGAAGAATACCTTAAACCTGGAGAGTTGAGACCCTTGGAATGGGTACCATGCAATATGACTTCAAAGGGTCTTCATTTGTTCACCGAACCTCTCCAGTCCTATCACTGCTGCGTTTATGCCCCTGTACACACGTTTGATTCTCTTTCGGAGACATAGCAGTCCATAGGTTTTAAGATACTTCCTAGTCAGGTACATTCTTAGGCGTTTAATATGGGGTGTTGAGTCCATTTCGTTGAGCAAGGAGTAGCTCTTGTCTATTCCATATTTGGCTTAAGGAACTTTATCTGTGCTCATTTCAATCTCTGGTTTTATGCAGCACCCCAACTCACCTTTCCCCTTAAGCAAGCATAAGTTGGGTTTCTAAATTTGAGACCCTGTTCTGTTTTGGAATTCAGTTCCTCTGTAGCCAAGTTTACATTCCGTGTATTAGTGATATCTTATGATGTTTCTTTTTCTGTGTGACTTATTTCAGTTAGAATCATCATACCTGAATCCACTCATTATGCTGCTACGGGCCTGATGACATACATTTCATTGCTGAGTGATATTGCATTGTACGTAAGTACCACAACTTCTTTATCCATTTTTCACTTTCTGCGATATTGAACTTGTACCGTAAACCAGGTTCTTGTAAACAGAGCTGTCCCAACCTTTGGGGTGGCTGTGTCTTTTTGATTTTAATTTCCCTAAGCTATAGGACCATAAGTGGAAGTGCCCTAGGCTCTGTTGCTTTGTTTTTTAGATGTTTCAGGAAACACCATACACTTCTCCCGAGTGGCTGTTGGCAATTTACATCCCGCCCATCAGCATAACAAGGCTCCCAGTTCTCCATGGCCTGTCCTGCCTTTCTGGATTTTACACTTTTTTCAGATGGCCCTTTTGACCGGGGGGAAGTGAGACTTCATTGTAGTGCAGATTTCCTTTGCAAGCTTGCTTGGTTGGCCAAATAGGGTGTATCAGTTTTTTCCTGAATATATTCAGGAAAAAACGCATACGCCCTTTTTGGCCAACTGCATCATTGTGGACGTTCTGCCTCTTTTCCTATGCTTTAAATGCAATTCCAGTCTACCTCCTGAAATCGGTTTCCTGCAATTCTGCCCCGCTTTCAAGTCCTCTTGGCAGCCTTACTTCAGTATATTTTTGGACGATAGCTGTCATTTATAACTCTGCAGGTTTGTGAATTACAGTGGCCCTGAGCTCCTTTCTTCAACTCGCTTTCTCGTGAGCTGGCCGCAACACCGCAGGATAGCTTCAGGCCCTAATCTTGTTCCGGCACGGCACGCTGAGCCTTTGGTTAATTCCTCTTCCTGGTGGGAAATGAGAGTTAAATTTGCCCGTCCAGACACCTCCAGCTAGTCTCTCATTGGTTCTCCCTATTCCTGTTCATCTTCCGCAGAAATTGCAAACTGGGCCAAACAGGAGGTTAAAGTCACTGGCTCTCCAAGTCGGGAGAGTGTTAGTAAAGCGTCTGGAATGTTGCACCCGAGTACCAGGGGACGAAAACTGACACATATTGGAACACGTCTCCCGATGACACGGTTGATCATACTCTGGGTTCCACATGCATGTTTTAGCTGAAGGAAGAATACCTTAAACCTGGAGAGTTGAGACCCTTGGAATGGGTACCATGCAATATGACTTCAAAGGGTCTTCATTTGTTCACCGAACCTCTCCAGTCCTATCACTGCTGCGTTTATGCCCCTGTACACACGTTTGATTCTCTTTTGGAGACATAGCAGTCCATAGGTTTTAAGATACTTCCTAGTCAGGTACATTCTTAGGCGTTTAATATGGGGTGTTGAGTCCATTTCGTTGAGCAAGGAGTAGCTCTTGTCTATTCCATATTTGGCTTAAGGAACTTTATCTGTGCTCATTTCAATCTCTGGTTTTATGCAGCACCCCAACTCACCTTTCCCCTTAAGCAAGCATAAGTTGGGTTTCTAAATTTGAGACCCTGTTCTGTTTTGGAATTCAGTTCCTCTGTAGCCAAGTTTACATTCCGTGTATTAGTGATATCTTATGATGTTTCTTTTTCTGTGTGACTTATTTCAGTTAGAATCATCATACCTGAATCCACTCATTATGCTGCTACGGGCCTGATGACATACATTTCATTGCTGAGTGATATTGCATTGTACGTAAGTACCACAACTTCTTTATCCATTTTTCACTTTCTGCGATATTGAACTTGTACCGTAAACCAGGTTCTTGTAAACAGAGCCGTCCCAACCTTTGGGGTGGCTGTGTCTTTTTGATTTTAATTTCCCTAAGCTATAGGACCATAAGTGGAAGTGCCCTAGGCTCTGTTGCTTTGTTTTTTAGATGTTTCAGGAAACACCATACACTTCTCCCGAGTGGCTGTTGGCAATTTACATCCCGCCCATCAGCATAACAAGGCTCCCAGTTCTCCATGGCCTGTCCTGCCTTTCTGGATTTTACACTTTTTTCAGATGGCCCTTTTGACCCGGGGAAGTGAGACTTCATTGTAGTGCAGATTTCCTTTGCAAGCTTGCTTGGTTGGCCCAAAAGGGCGTTTGCGTTTTTTCCTGAATATATTCAGGAAAAAACGCATACGCCCTTTTTGGCCAAGTGCATCATTGTGGACGTTCTGCCTCTTTTCCTATGCTTTAAATGCAATTCCAGTCTACCTCCTGAAATCGGTTTCCTGCAATTCTGCCCCGCTTTCAAGTCCTCTTGGCAGCCTTACTTCAGTATATTTTTGGACGATAGCTGTCATTTATAACTCTGCAGTTTTGGGAATTACAGTGCCCCTGAGCTCCTTTCTTCAACTCGCTTTCTCGTGAGCTGGCCGCAACACCGCAGGATTGCTTCAGGCCCTAATCTGGTTCCGGCACGGCACGCTGAGCCTTTGGTTAATTCCTCTTCCTGGTGGGAAATGAGAGTTAAATTTGCCCATCCACACACCTCCAGCTAGTCTCTCATTGGTTCTCCCTGTTCCTGCTCATCTTCCGAAGAAATTGAAAACTGGGCCAAACAGGAGGTTAAAGGCACTGACTCTCCAAGTCGGGAGAGTGTTAGAAAAGCGTCTGGAATGTTGCACCCGAGTACCAGGGGACGAAAACTGACACATATTGGAACACGTCTCCCGATCACACGGTTGATCATACTCTGGGTTCCACATGCATGTTTAGCTGAAGGAAGAATACCTTAAACCTGGAGAGTTGAGACCCATGGAATGGGTACCATGCAATATGACTTCAAAGGGTCTTCATTTGCTCACCGACCCTCTCCAATCCTATCACTGCTGCGTTTATGCCCCTGTACACACGCTTGATTCTCTTTCGGAGACATAGCAATCCATAGGTTTTTAGATACTTCGTAGTCAGGTACATTCTTAGGCGTTTAATATGGGGTGTTGAGTCCATTTCGTTGAGCAAGGAGTAGCTCTTGTCTATTCCATATTTGGCTTAAGGAACTTTATCTGTGCTCATTTCAATCTCTGGTTTTATGTACCACCCCAACTCAGCTTTCCCCTTAAGCAAGCATAAGTTTGTTTTCTAAATTTGAGACCCTGTTCTGTTTTGTAATTAAGTTCCTATGTAGCCAAGTTTACATTCCGTGTATTAGTGATATCTTATGATGTTTCTTTTTCTGTGAGACTTATTTCAGTTAGAATCATCATACCTGAATCCACTCATTATGCTGCTACGGGCCTGATGTCATAGATTTCATTGCTGAGTGATATTGCATTGTATGTAAGTACCACAACTTCTTTATCCATTTTTCACTTTCTGCGATATTGAACTTGTACCGTAAACGAGGTTCTTGTAAACAGAGCCGTCCCAACCTTTTGGGTGGCTGTGTCTTTTTGATTTTAATTTCCCTAAGCTATAGGACCATAAGTGGAAGTGCCCTACGCTCTGTTGCTTTGTTTTTTAGATGTTTCAGGAAACACCATACACTTCTCTGGAGTGGCTGTTGGCAATTTACAACCCGACCATCAGCATAACAAGGCTCCCAGTTCTCCATGGCATCTCCTGCCTTTCTGGATTTTACACTTTTTTCAGATGGCGCTTTTGACCGGGGGAAGTGAGACTTCATTGTAGTGCAGATTTGCTTTGCAAGCTGGCTTGGTTGGCCAAAAAGGGCGTATGCGTTTTTTCCTGAATATATTCAGGAAAAAACGCATACGCACTTTTTGACCAAGTGCATCATTTTGGACGTTCTGCCACTTTTCCTATGCTTTAAATGCAATTCCAGTCTACCTCCTGAAATCGGTTTCCTGCAATTCTGCCCCGCTTTCAAGTCGTCTTGGCAGCCTTACTTCAGTATATTTTTGGACGATAGCTGTCATTTATAACTCTGCAGGTTTGTGAATTACAGTGGCCCTGAGCTCCTTTCTTCAACTCGCTTTCTCGTGAGCTGGCCGCAACACCGCAGGATTGCTTCAGGCCCTAATCTGGTTCCGGGATGGCACGCTGAGCCTTTGGTTAATTCCTCTTCCTGGTGGGAATTGAGAGTTAAATTTGCCCATCCAGACACCTCCAGCTAGTCTCTCATTGGTTGTCTCTATTCCTGTTCATCTTCCGCAGAAATTGCAAACTGGGCCAAACAGGAGGTTAAAGTCACTGACTCTCCAAGTCGGGAGAGTGTTAGAAAAGCGTCTGGAATGTTGCACCCGAGTACCAGGGGACGAAAACTGACACATATTGGAACACGTCTCCCGATCACACGGTTGATCATACTCTGGGTTCCACATGCATGTTTTAGCTGAAGGAAGAATACCTTAAACCTGGAGAGTTGAGACCCTTGGAATGGGTACCATGCAATATGACTTCAAAGGGTCTTCATTTGTTCACCGAACCTCTCCAGTCCTATCACTGCTGCGTTTATGCCCCTGTACACACGTTTGATTCTCTTTCGGAGACATAGCAGTCCATAGGTTTTAAGATACTTCCTAGTCAGGTACATTCTTAGGCGTTTAATATGGGGTGTTGAGTCCATTTCGTTGAGCAAGGAGTAGCTCTTGTCTATTCCATATTTGGCTTAAGGAACTTTATCTGTGCTCATTTCAATCTCTGGTTTTATGCAGCACCCCAACTCACCTTTCCCCTTAAGCAAGCATAAGTTGGGTTTCTAAATTTGAGACCCTGTTCTGTTTTGGAATTCAGTTCCTCTGTAGCCAAGTTTACATTCCGTGTATTAGTGATATCTTATGATGTTTCTTTTTCTGTGTGACTTATTTCAGTTAGAATCATCATACCTGAATCCACTCATTATGCTGCTACGGGCCTGATGACATACATTTCATTGCTGAGTGATATTGCATTGTACGTAAGTACCACAACTTCTTTATCCATTTTTCACTTTCTGCGATATTGAACTTGTACCGTAAACCAGGTTCTTGTAAACAGAGCCGTCCCAACCTTTGGGGTGGCTGTGTCTTTTTGATTTTAATTTCCCTAAGCTATAGGACCATAAGTGGAAGTGCCCTAGGCTCTGTTGCTTTGTTTTTTAGATGTTTCAGGAAACACCATACACTTCTCCCGAGTGGCTGTTGGCAATTTACATCCCGCCCATCAGCATAACAAGGCTCCCAGTTCTCCATGGCCTGTCCTGCCTTTCTGGATTTTACACTTTTTTCAGATGGCCCTTTTGACCCGGGGAAGTGAGACTTCATTGTAGTGCAGATTTCCTTTGCAAGCTTGCTTGGTTGGCCCAAAAGGGCGTTTGCGTTTTTTCCTGAATATATTCAGGAAAAAACGCATACGCCCTTTTTGGCCAAGTGCATCATTGTGGACGTTCTGCCTCTTTTCCTATGCTTTAAATGCAATTCCAGTCTACCTCCTGAAATCGGTTTCCTGCAATTCTGCCCCGCTTTCAAGTCCTCTTGGCAGCCTTACTTCAGTATATTTTTGGACGATAGCTGTCATTTATAACTCTGCAGTTTTGGGAATTACAGTGCCCCTGAGCTCCTTTCTTCAACTCGCTTTCTCGTGAGCTGGCCGCAACACCGCAGGATTGCTTCAGGCCCTAATCTGGTTCCGGCACGGCACGCTGAGCCTTTGGTTAATTCCTCTTCCTGGTGGGAAATGAGAGTTAAATTTGCCCATCCACACACCTCCAGCTAGTCTCTCATTGGTTCTCCCTGTTCCTGCTCATCTTCCGAAGAAATTGAAAACTGGGCCAAACAGGAGGTTAAAGGCACTGACTCTCCAAGTCGGGAGAGTGTTAGAAAAGCGTCTGGAATGTTGCACCCGAGTACCAGGGGACGAAAACTGACACATATTGGAACACGTCTCCCGATCACACGGTTGATCATACTCTGGGTTCCACATGCATGTTTAGCTGAAGGAAGAATACCTTAAACCTGGAGAGTTGAGACCCATGGAATGGGTACCATGCAATATGACTTCAAAGGGTCTTCATTTGCTCACCGACCCTCTCCAATCCTATCACTGCTGCGTTTATGCCCCTGTACACACGCTTGATTCTCTTTCGGAGACATAGCAATCCATAGGTTTTTAGATACTTCGTAGTCAGGTACATTCTTAGGCGTTTAATATGGGGTGTTGAGTCCATTTCGTTGAGCAAGGAGTAGCTCTTGTCTATTCCATATTTGGCTTAAGGAACTTTATCTGTGCTCATTTCAATCTCTGGTTTTATGTACCACCCCAACTCAGCTTTCCCCTTAAGCAAGCATAAGTTTGTTTTCTAAATTTGAGACCCTGTTCTGTTTTGTAATTAAGTTCCTATGTAGCCAAGTTTTCATTCCGTGTATTAGTGATATCTTATGATGTTTCTTTTTCTGTGAGACTTATTTCAGTTAGAATCATCATACCTGAATCCACTCATTATGCTGCTACGGGCCTGATGTCATAGATTTCATTGCTGAGTGATATTGCATTGTATGTAAGTACCACAACTTCTTTATCCATTTTTCACTTTCTGCGATATTGAACTTGTACCGTAAACGAGGTTCTTGTAAACAGAGCCGTCCCAACCTTTTGGGTGGCTGTGTCTTTTTGATTTTAATTTCCCTAAGCTATAGGACCATAAGTGGAAGTGCCCTACGCTCTGTTGCTTTGTTTTTTAGATGTTTCAGGAAACACCATACACTTCTCTGGAGTGGCTGTTGGCAATTTACAACCCGACCATCAGCATAACAAGGCTCCCAGTTCTCCATGGCATCTCCTGCCTTTCTGGATTTTACACTTTTTTCAGATGGCGCTTTTGACCGGGGGAAGTGAGACTTCATTGTAGTGCAGATTTGCTTTGCAAGCTGGCTTGGTTGGCCAAAAAGGGCGTATGCGTTTTTTCCTGAATATATTCAGGAAAAAACGCATACGCACTTTTTGACCAAGTGCATCATTTTGGACGTTCTGCCACTTTTCCTATGCTTTAAATGCAATTCCAGTCTACCTCCTGAAATCGGTTTCCTGCAATTCTGCCCCGCTTTCAAGTCCTCTTGGCAGCCTTACTTCAGTATATTTTTGGACGATAGCTGTCATTTATAACTCTGCAGGTTTGTGAATTACAGTGGCCCTGAGCTCCTTTCTTCAACTCGCTTTCTCGTGAGCTGGCCGCAACACCGCAGGATTGCTTCAGGCCCTAATCTGGTTCCGGGATGGCACGCTGAGCCTTTGGTTAATTCCTCTTCCTGGTGGGAATTGAGAGTTAAATTTGCCCGTCCAGACACCTCCAGCTAGTCTCTCATTGGTTCTCCCTATTCCTGTTCATCTTCCGCAGAAATTGCAAACTGGGCCAAACAGGAGGTTAAAGGCACTGACTCTCCAAGTCGGGAGAGTGTTAGTAAAGCATCTGGAATGTTGCACCCGAGTACCAGGGGACGAAAACTGACACATATTGGAACACGTCTCCCGATCACACGGTTGATCATACTCTGGGTTCCACATGCATGTTTTAGCTGAAGGAAGAATACCTTAAACCTGGAGAGTTGAGACCCGTGGAATGGGTACCATGCAATATGACTTCAAAGGTTCTTCATTTGCTCACCGAACCTCTCCAGTCCTACCACTGCTGCGTTTATGCCCCTGTACACACGCTTGATTCTCTTTCGGAGACATAGCAATCCATAGGTTTTAAGATACTTCCTAGTCAGGTACATTCTTAGGCGTTTAATATGGGGTGTTGAGTCCATTTCGTTGAGCAAGGAGTAGCTCTTGTCTATTCCATATTTGGCTTAAGGTACTTTATCTGTGCTCGTTTCAATCTCTGGTTTTATGCAGCACCCCAACTCACCTTTCCCCTTAAGCAAGCATAAGTTGGTTTTCTAAATTTGAGACCCTGTTCTGTTTTGTAATTCAGTTCCTGTGTAGCCAAGTTTACATTCCGTGTATTAGTGATATCTTATGATGTTTCTTTTTCTGTGTGACTTATTTCAGTTAGAATCATCATACCTGAATCCACTCATTATGCTGCTACGGGCCTGATGACATACATTTCATTGCTGAGTGATATTGCATTGTACGTAAGTACCACAAATTCTTTATCCATTTTTCACTTTCTGCGATATTGATCTTGTACCGTGAACCAGGTTCTTGTAAACAGAGCCGTCCCAACCTTTGTGGTGGCTGTGTCTTTTTGATTTTAATTTCCCTAAGCTATAGGACCATAAGTGGAAGTGCCCTAGGCTCTGTTGCTTTGTTTTTTAGATGTTTCAGGAAACACCATACACTTCTCCCGAGTGGCTGTTGGCAATTTACATCCCGCCCATCAGCATAACAAGGCTCCCAGTTCTCCATGGCCTGTCCTGCCTTTCTGGATTTTACACTTTTTTCAGATGGCCCTTTTGACCGAGGGGAAGTGAGACTTCATTGTAGTACAGATTTCGTTTGCAAGCTTGCTTGGTTGGCCAAAAAGTGCGTATGCGTTTTTTCCTGAATATATTCAGGAAAAAACGCATACGCTCTTTTTGGCCAAGTGCATCATTGTGGACGTTCTGCCTCTTTTCCTATGCTTTAAATGCAATTCCAGTCTACCTCCTGAAATCGGTTTCCTGCAATTCTGCCCCGCTTTCAAGTCCTCTTGGCAGCCTTACTTCAGTATATTTTTGGACGATAGCTGTCATTTATTACTCTGCAGCTTTGTGAATTACAGTGCCCCTGAGCTCCTTTCTTCAACTCGCTTTCTCGTGAGCTGGCCGCAACACCGCAGGATTGCTTCAGGCCCTAATCTGGTTCCGGCCCGGCATGCTGTGCCTTTGGTTAATTTCTCTTCCTGGTGGGAAATGAGAGTTAAATTTGCCCGTCCAGACACCTCCAGCTAGTCTCTCATTGGTTCTCCCTATTCCTGTTCATCTTCCGCAGAAATTGCAAACTGGGCCAAACAGGAGGTTAAAGGCACTGACTCTCAAGTCGGGAGAGTGTTAGTAAAGCGTCTGGAATGTTGCACCCGAGTACCAGGGGACGAAAACTGACACATATTGGAACACGTCTCCCGATCACACGGTTGATCATACTCTGGGTTCCACATGCATGTTTTAGCTGAAGGAAGAATACCTTAAACCTGGAGAGTTGAGACCCGTGGAATGGGTAGCATGCAATATGACTTCAAAGGGTCTTCATTTGCTCACCGAACCTCTCCAGTCCTATCACTGCTGTGTTTATGTCCCTGTACACACGCTTGATTCTGTATCGGAGACATAGCAATCCATAGGTTTTAAGATACTTCCTAGCCAGGTACATTCTTAGGCGTTTAATATGGGGTTTTGAGTCCATTTCGATGAGCAAGGAGTAGCTCTTGTCTATTCCATATTTGGCTTAAGGAACTTTATCTGTGCTCATTTCAATCTCTGGTTTTATGCAGCACCCCAACTCACCTTTCCCCTTAAGCAAGCATAAGTTGGTTTTCTAAATTTGAGACCCTGTTCTGTTTTGTAATTCAGTTCCTGTGTAGCCAAGTTTACATTCCGTGTATTAGTGATATCTTATGATGTTTCTTTTTCTGTGTGACTTATTTCAGTTAGAATCATCATACCTGAATCCACTCATTATGCTGCTACGGGCCTGATGACATAGATTTCATTGCTGAGTGATATTGCATTGTACGTAAGTACCACAACTTCTTTATCCATTTTTCACTTTCTGCGATATTGTACTTGTACCGTAAACCAGGTTCTTGTAAACAGAGCCGTCCCAACCTTTGGGGTGGCTGTGTGTTTTTGATTTTACTTTCCCTAAGCTATAGGACCATAAGTGGAAGTGCCCTAGGCTCTGTTGCTTTGTTTTTTAGATGTTTCAGGAAACACCATACACTTCTCCCCAGTGGCTCTTGACAAATTACATCCCGCCCATCAGCATACAAGGCTCCTAGTTCTCCATGGCCTGTCCTGCCTTTCTGGATTTTACACTTTTTTCAGATGGCCCTTTTGACCGGGGGGAAGTGAGACTTCATTGTAGTGCAGATTTACTTTGCAAAGCTTGCTTGGTTGGCCAAATAGGGTGTATGAGTTTTTTCCTGAATATATTCAGGAAAAAACGCATACGCCCTTTTTGGCCAACTGCATCATTGTGGACGTTCTGCCTCTTTTCCTATGCTTTAAATGCAATTCCAGTCTACCTCCTGAAATCGGTTTCCTGCAATTCTGCCCCGCTTTCAAGTCCTCTTGGCAGCCTTACTTCAGTATATTTTTGGACGATAGCTGTCATTTATAACTCTGCAGCTTTGTGAATTACAGTGCCCCTGAGCTCCTTTCTTCAACTCGCTTTCTCGTGAGCTGGCCGCAACACCGCAGGATTGCTTCAAGCCCTAATCTGGTTCCGGTACGGCACGCTGAGCCTTTGGTTAATTCCTCTTCCTGGTGGGAAATGAGAGTTAAATTTGCCCGTCCAGACACCTCCAGCTAGTCTCTCATTGGTTCTCCCTATTCCTGTTCATCTTCCGCAGAAATTGCAAACTGGGCCAAACAGGAGGTTAAAGTCACTGGCTCTCCAAGTCGGGAGAGTGTTAGTAAAGCGTCTGGAATGTTGCACCCGAGTACCAGGGGACGAAAACTGACACATATTGGAACACGTCTCCCGATGACACGGTTGATCATACTCTGGGTTCCACATGCATGTTTTAGCTGAAGGAAGAATACCTTAAACCTGGAGAGTTGAGACCCTTGGAATGGGTACCATGCAATATAACTTCAAAGGGTCTCCATTTGCTCACCGAACCTCTCCAGTCCTATCACTGCTGCGTTTATGCCCCTGTACACACGTTTGATTCTCTTTCGGAGACATAGCAGTCCATAGGTTTTAAGATACTTCCTAGTCAGGTACATTCTTAGGCTTTTAATATGGGGTGTTGAGTCCATTTCGTTGAGCAAGGAGTAGCTCTTGTCTATTCCATATTTGGCTTAAGGAACTTTATCTGTGCTCATTTCAATCTCTGGTTTTATGCAGCACCCCAACTCACCTTTCCCCTTAAGCAAGCATAAGTTGGTTTTCTAAATTTCAGACCCTGTTCTGTTTTGTAATTCAGTTCCTGTGTAGCCAAGTTTACATTCCGTGTATTAGTGATATCTTATGATGTTTCTTTTTCGGTGTGACTTATTTCAGTTAGAATCATCATACCTGAATCCACTCATTATGCTGCTACGGGCCTGATGACATACATTTCATTGCTGAGTGATATTGCATTGTACGTAAGTACCACAACTTCTTTATCCATGTTTCACTTTCTGCGATATTGAACTTGTACCGTAAACCAGGTTCTTGTAAACAGAGCCGTCCCAACCTTTGGGGTGGCTGTGTCTTTTTGATTTTAATTTCCCTAAGCTATAGGACCATAAGTGGAAGTGCCCTAGGCTCTGTTGCTTTGTTTTTTAGATGTTTCAGGAAACACCATACACTTCTCCCGAGTGGCTGTTGGCAATTTACATCCCGCCCATCAGCATAACAAGGCTCCCAGTTCTCCATGGCCTGTCCTGCCTTTCTGGATTTTACACTTTTTTCAGATGGCCCTTTTGACCCGGGGAAGTGAGACTTCATTGTAGTGCAGATTTCCTTTGCAAGCTTGCTTGGTTGGCCCAAAAGGGCGTATGCGTTTTTTCCTGAATATATTCAGGAAAAAACGCATACGCCCTTTTTGGCCAAGTGCATCATTGTGGACGTTCTGCCTCTTTTCCTATGCTTTAAATGCAATTCCAGTCTACCTCCTGAAATCGGTTTCCTGCAATTCTGCCCCGCTTTCAAGTCCTCTTGGCAGCCTTACTTCAGTATATTTTTGGACGATAGCTGTCATTTATAACTCTGCAGTTTTGGGAATTACAGTGCCCCTGAGCTCCTTTCTTCAACTCGCTTTCTCGTGAGCTGGCCGCAACACCGCAGGATTGCTTCAGGCCCTAATCTGGTTCCGGCACGGCACGCTGAGCCTTTGTTTAATTCCTCTTCCTGGTGGGAAATGAGAGTTAAATTCGCCCATCCAGACACCTCCAGCTAGTCTCTCATTGGTTCTCTCTGTTCCTGCTCATCTTCCGAAGAAATTGAAAACTGGGCCAAACAGGAGGTTAAAGGCACTGACTCTCCAAGTCGGGAGAGTGTTAGAAAAGCGTCTGGAATGTTGAACCCGAGTACCAGGGGACGAAAACTGACACATATTGGAACACGTCTCCCGATCACACGGTTGATCATACTCTGGGTTCCACATGCATGTTTAGCTGAAGGAAGAATACCTTAAACCTGGAGAGTTGATACCCATGGAATGGGTACCATGCAATATGACTTCAAAGGGTCTTCATTTGCTCACCGACCCTCTCCAATCCTATCACTGCTGCGTTTATGCCCCTGTACACACGCTTGATTCTCTTTCGGAGACATAGCAATCCATAGGTTTTTAGATACTTCGTAGTCAGGTACATTCTTAGGCGTTTAATATGGGGTGTTGAGTCCATTTCGTTGAGCAAGGAGTAGCTCTTGTCTATTCCATATTTGGCTTAAGGAACTTTATCTGTGCTCATTTCAATCTCTGGTTTTATGTACCACCCCAACTCAGCTTTCCCCTTAAGCAAGCATAAGTTGGTTTTCTAAATTTGAGACCCTGTTCTGTTTTGTAATTAAGTTCCTATGTAGCCAAGTTTTCATTCCGTGTATTAGTGATATCTTATGATGTTTCTTTTTCTGTGAGACTTATTTCAGTTAGAATCATCATACCTGAATCCACTCATTATGCTGCTACGGGCCTGATGTCATAGATTTCATTGCTGAGTGATATTGCATTGTATGTAAGTACCACAACTTCTTTATCCATTTTTCACTTTCTGCGATATTGAACTTGTACTGTAAACGAGGTTCTTGTAAACAGAGCCGTCCCAACCTTTTGGGTGGCTGTGTCTTTTTGATTTTAATTTCCCTAAGCTATAGGACCATAAGTGGAAGTGCCCTACACTCTGTTGCTTTGTTTTTTAGATGTTTCAGGAAACACCATACACTTCTCTGGAGTGGCTGTTGGCAATTTACAACCCGCCCATCAGCATAACAAGGCTCCCAGTTCTCCATGGCATCTCCTGCCTTTCTGGATTTTACACTTTTTTCAGATGGCGCTTTTGACCGGGGGAAGTGAGACTTCATTTTAGTGCAGATTTGCTTTGCAAGCTGGCTTGGTTGGCCAAAAAGGGCGTATGCGTTTTTTCCTGAATATATTCAGGAAAAAACGCATACGCACTTTTTGACCAAGTGCATCATTTTGGACGTTCTGCCACTTTTCCTATGCTTTAAATGCAATTCCAGTCTACCTCCTGAAATCGGTTTCCTGCAATTCTGCCCCGCTTTCAAGTCCTCTTGGCAGACTTACTTCAGTATATTTTTGGACGATAGCTGTCATTTATAACTCTGCAGGTTTGTGAATTACAGTGGCCCTGAGCTCCTTTCTTCAACTCGCTTTCTCGTGAGCTGGCCGCAACACCGCAGGATTGCTTCAGGCCCTAATCTGGTTCCGGGATGGCACGCTGAGCCTTTGGTTAATTCCTCTTCCTGGTGGGAAATGAGAGTTAAATTTGCCCGTCCAGACACCTCCAGCTAGTCTCTCATTGGTTCTCCCTATTCCTGTTCATCTTCCGCAGAAATTGCAAACTGGGCCAAACAGGAGGTTAAAGGCACTGACTCTCCAAGTCGGGAGAGTGTTAGTAAAGCGTCTGGAATGTTGCACCCGAGTACCAGGGGACGAAAACTGACACATATTGGAACACGTCTCCCGATCACACGGTTGATCATACTCTGGGTTCCACATGCATGTTTTAGCTGAAGGAAGAATACCTTAAACCTGGAGAGTTGAGACCCGTGGAATGGGTACCATGCAATATGACTTCAAAGGGTCTTCATTTGCTCACCGAACCTCTCCAGTCCTATCACTGCTGCGTTTATGCCCCTGTACACACGCTTGATTCTCTTTCGGAGACATAGCAATCCATAGGTTTTAAGATACTTCCTAGTCAGGTACATTCTTAGGCGTTTAATATGGGGTGTTGAGTCCATTTCGTTGAGCAAGGAGTAGCTCTTGTCTATTCCATATTTGGCTTAAGGTACTTAATCTGTGCTCGTTTCAATCTCTGGTTTTATGCAGCACCCCAACTCACCTTTCCCCTTAAGCAAGCATAAGTTGGTTTTCTAAATTTGAGACCCTGTTCTGTTTTGTAATTCAGTTCCTGTGTAGCCAAGTTTACATTCCGTGTATTAGTGATATCTTATGATGTTTCTTTTTCTGTGTGACTTATTTCAGTTAGAATCATCATACCTGAATCCACTCATTATGCTGCTACGGGCCTGATGACATACATTTCATTGCTGAGTGATATTGCATTGTACGTAAGTACCACAAATTCTTTATCCATTTTTCACTTTCTGCGATATTGATCTTGTACCGTGAACCAGGTTCTTGTATACAGAGCCGTCCCAACCTTTGTGGTGGCTGTGTCTTTTTGATTTTAATTTCCCTAAGCTATAGGACCATAAGTGGAAGTGCCCTAGGCTCTGTTGCTTTGTTTTTTAGATGTTTCAGGAAACACCATACACTTCTCCCGAGTGGCTGTTGGCAATTTACATCCTGCCCATCAGCATAACAAGGCTCCCAGTTCTCCATGGCCTGTCCTGCCTTTCTGGATTTTACACTTTTTTCAGATGGCCCTTTTGACCGAGGGGAAGTGAGACTTCATTGTAGTACAGATTTCCTTTGCAAGCTTGCTTGGTTGGCCAAAAAGTGCGTATGCGTTTTTTCCTGAATATATTCAGGAAAAAACGCATACGCCCTTTTTGGCCAAGTGCATCATTGTGGACGTTCTGCCTCTTTTCCTATGCTTTAAATGCAATTCCAGTCTACCTCCTGAAATCGGTTTCCTGCAATTCTGCCCCGCTTTCAAGTCCTCTTGGCAGCCTTACTTCAGTATATTTTTGGACGATAGCTGTCATTTATAACTCTGCAGCTTTGGGAATTACAGTGCCCCTGAGCTCCTTTCTTCAACTCGCTTTCTCGTGAGCTGGCCGCAACACCGCAGGATTGCTTCAGGCCCTAATCTGGTTCCGGCACGGCACGCTGAGCCTTTGGTTAATTCCTCTTCCTGGTGGGAAATGAGAGTTAAATTTGCCCATCCAGACACCTCCAGCTAGTCTCTCATTGGTTGTCTCTATTCCTGTTCATCTTCCGCAGAAATTGCAAACTGGGCCAAACAGGAGGTTAAAGGCACTGACTCTCCAAGTCGGGAGAGTGTTAGAAAAGCGTCTGGAATGTTGCACCCGAGTACCAGGGGACGAAAACTGACACATATTGGAACACGTCTCCCGATCACACGGTTGATCATACTCTGGGTTCCACATGCATGTTTAGCTGAAGGAAGAATACCTTAAACCTGGAGAGTTGAGACCCGTGGAATGGGTACCATGCAATATGACTTCAAAGGGTCTTCATTTGCTCACCGAACCTCTCCAATCCTATCACTGCTGCGTTTATGCCCCTGTACACACGCTTGATTCTCTTTCAGAGACATAGCAATCCATAGGTTTTTAGATACTTCGTAGTCAGGTACATTCTTAGGCGTTTAATATGGGGTGTTGAGTCCATTTCGTTGAGCAAGGAGTAGCTCTTGTCTATTCCATATTTGGCTTAAGGAACTTTATCTGTGCTCATTTCAATCTCTGGTTTTATGTACCACCCCACCTCAGCTGTCCCGTTAAGCAAGCATAAGTTGGTTTTCTAAATTTGAGACCCTGTTCTGTTTTGTAATTCAGTTCCTATGTAGCCAAGTTTTCATTCCGTGTATTAGTGATATCTTATGATGTTTCTTTTTCTGTGAGACTTATTTCAGTTAGAATCATCATACCTGAATCCACTCATTATGCTGCTACGGGCCTGATGTCATAGATTTCATTGCTGAGTGATATTGCATTGTATGTAAGTACCACAACTTCTTTATCCATTTTTCACTTTCTGCAATATTGAACTTGTACCGTAAACGAGGTTCTTGTAAACAGAGCCGTCCCAACCTTTTGGGTGGCTGTGTCTTTTTGATTTTAATTTCCCTAAGCTATAGGACCATAAGTGGAAGTGCCCTACGCTCTGTTGCTTTGTTTTTTAGATGTTTCAGGAAACACCATACACTTCTCTGGAGTGGCTGTTGGCAATTTACAACCCGCCCATCAGCATAACAAGGCTCCCAGTTCTCCATGGCCTGTCCTGCCTTTCTGGATTTTACACTTTTTTCAGATGGCCCTTTTGACCGGGGGGAAGTGAGACTTCATTGTAGTGCAGATTTCCTTTGCAAGCTTGCTTGGTTGGCCAAAAAGGGTGTATGTGTTTTTTCCTGAATATATTCAGGAAAAAACGCATACGCCCTTTTTGGCCAAGTGCATCATTGTGGACGTTCTGCCTCTTTTCCTATGCTTTAAATGCAATTCCAGTCTACCTCCTGAAATCGGTTTCCTGCAATTCTGCCCCACTTTCAAGTCCTCTTGGCAGCCTTACTTCAGTATATTTTTGGACAATAGCTGTCATTTATATCTCTGCAGGTTTCTGAATTACAGTGCCCCTGAGCTCCTTTCTTCAACTCGCTTTCTCGTGAGCTGGCCGCAACACCGCAGGATTGCTTCAGGCCCTAATCTGGTTCCGTCCCGGCATGCTGAGCCTTTGGTTAATTTCTCTTCCTGGTGGGAAATGAGAGTTAAATTTGCCCGTCCAGACACCTCCAGCTAGTCTCTCATTGGTTCTCCCTATTCCTGTTCATCTTCCGCAGAAATTGCAAACTGGGCCAAACAGGAGGTTAAAGGCACTGACTCTCCAAGTCGGGAGAGTGTTAGAAAAGCGTCTGGAATGTTGCACCCGTGTACCAGGGGACGAAAACTGACACATATTGGAACACGTCTCCCGATGACACGGTTGATCATACTCTGGGTTCCACATGCATGTTTTAGCTGAAGGAAGAATACCTTAAACCTTGAGAGTTGAGACCCGTGGAATGCGTACAATGTAATATGAATTCAAAGGGTCTTCATTTGCTCACCGAACCTCTCCAATCCTATCACTGCTGCGATTATGCCCCTGTACACATGCTTGATTCTCTTTCGGAGACATAGCAATCCATAGGTTTTAAGATACTTCCTAGTCAGGTACATTCTTAGGCGTTTAATATGGGGTGTTGAGTCCATTTCGTTGAGCAAGGAGTAGCTCTTGTCTATTCCATATTTGGCTTAAGGAACTTTATCTGTGCTCGTTTCAATCTCTGGTTTTATGCAGCACCCCAACTCACCTTTCCCCTTAAGCAAGCATAAGTTGGTTTTCTAAATTTGAGACCCTGTTCTGTTTTGTAATTCAGTTCCTGTGTAGCCAAGTTTACATTCCGTGTATTAGTGATATCTTATGATGTTTCTTTTTCTGTGTGACTTATTTCAGTTAGAATCATCATACCTGAATCCACTCATTATGCTGCTACGGGCCTGATGACATACATTTCATTGCTGAGTGATATTGCATTGTACGTAAGTACCACAAATTCTTTATCCATTTTTCACTTTCTGCGATATTGAACTTGTACCATAAACAAGGTTCTTGTAAACAGAGCCGTCCCAACCTTTTGGGTGACTGTGTCTTTTTGATTTTAATTTCCCTAAGCTATAGGACCATAAGTGGAAGTGCCCTAGGCTCTGTTGCTTTGTTTTTTAGATGTTTCAGGAAACACCATACACTTCTCCCGAGTGGCTCTTGGCAATTTACATCCCGCCCATCAGCATAACAAGGCTCCCAGTTCTCCATGGCCTGTCCTGCCTTTCTGGATTTTACACTTTTTTCAGATGGCCCTTTTGACCGGGGGAAGTGAGACTTCATTGTAGTGCAGATTTCCTTTGCAAGCTTGCTTGGTTGGCCCAAAAGTGCGTATGCGTTTTTTCCTGAATATATTCAGGAAAAAACGCATACGCCCTTTTTGGCCAAGTGCATCATTGTGGACGTTCTGCCTCTTTTCCTATGCTTTAAATGCAATTCCAGTCTACCTCCTGAAATCGGTTTCCTGCAATTCTGCCCCGCTTTCAAGTCCTCTTGGCAGCCTTACTTCAGTATATTTTTGGACGATAGCTGTCATTTATAACTCTGCAGCTTTGTGAATTACAGTGCCCCTGAGCTCCTTTCTTCAACTCGCTTTCTCGTGAGCTGGCCGCAACACCGCAGGATTGCTTCAGGCCCTAATCTGGTTCCGGCACGGCACGCTGAGCCTTTGGTTAATTCCTCTTCCTGGTGGGAAATGAGAGTTAAATTTGCCCATCCAGACACCTCCAGCTAGTCTCTCATTGGTTGTCTCTATTCCTGTTCATCTTCCGCAGAAATTGCAAACTGGGCCAAACAGGAGGTTAAAGGCACTGACTCTCCAAGTCGGGAGAGTGTTAGTAAAGCGTCTGGAATGTTGCACCCGAGTACCAGGGGACGAAAACTGACACATATTGGAACACGTCTCCCGATCACACGGTTGATCATACTCTGGGTTCCACATGCATGTTTTAGCTGAAGGAAGAATACCTTAAACCTGGAGAGTTGAGACCCGTGGAATGGGTACCATGCAATATGACTTCAAAGGTTCTTCATTTGCTCACCGAACCTCTCCAGTCCTATCACTGCTGCGTTTATGCCCCTGTACACACGCTTGATTCTCTTTCGGAGACATAGCAATCCATAGGTTTTAAGATACTTCCTAGTCAGGTACATTCTTAGGCGTTTAATATGGGGTGTTGAGTCCATTTCGTTGAGCAAGGAGTAGCTCTTGTCTATTCCATATTTGGCTTAAGGAATTTTATCTCTGCTCGTTTCAATCTCTGGTTTTATGCAGCACCCCAACTCACCTTTCCCCTTAAGCAAGCATAAGTTGGTTTTCTAAATTTGAGACCCTATTCTGTTTTGTAATTCAGTTCCTGTGTAGCCAAGTTTACATTCCGTGTATTAGTGATATCTTATGATGTTTCTTTTTCTGTGTGACTTATTTCAGTTAGAATCATCATACCTGAATCCACTCATTATGCTGCTACGGGCCTGATGACATAGATTTCATTGCTGAGTGATAGTGCATTGTACGTAAGTACCACAACTTCTTTATCCATTTTTCACTTTCTGCGATATTGAACTTGTACCGTAAACCAGGTTCTTGTAAACAGAGCCGTCCCAACCTTTGGGGTGGCTGTGTCTTTTTGATTTTAATTTCCCTAAGCTAGAGGACCATAAGTGGAAGTGCCCTAGGCTCTGTTGCTTTGTTTTTTAGATGTTTCAGGAAACACCATACATTTCTCCCGAGTGGCTCTTGGAAATTTACATCCCGCCCATCAGCATAACAAGGCTCCCAGTTCTCCATGGCCTGTCCTGCCTTTCTGGATTTTACACTTTTTTCAGATGGCCCATTTGACCGAGGGGAAGTGAGACTTCATTTTAGTACAGATTTCCTTTGCAAGCTGGCTTGGTTGGCCAAAAAGAGCGTATGCGTTTTTTCCTGAATATATTCAGGAAAAAACGCATACGCCCTTTTTGGCCAAGTGCATCATTGTGGACGTTCTGCCTCTTTTCCTATGCTTTAAATGCAATTCCAGTCTACCTCCTGAAATCGGTTTCCTGCAATTCTGCCACGCTTTCAAGTCCTCTTGGCAGCCTTACTTCAGTATATTTTTGGACGATAGCTGTCATTTATAACTCTGCATCTTTGTGAATTACAGTGTCCCTGAGCTCCTTTCTTCAACTCGCTTTCTTGTGAGCTGGCCGCAACACCGCAGGATTGCTTCAGGCCCTAATCTGGTTCCGGGACGGCACGCTGAGCCTTTGGTTAATTCCTCTTCTTGGTGGGAAATGAGAGTTAAATTTGCCCGTCCAGACACCTCCAGCTAGTCTCTCCTTGGTTCTCCCTATTCCTGTTCATCTTCCGCAGAAATTGCAAACTGGGCCAAACAGGAGGTTAAAGGCACTGACTCTCCAAGTCGGGAGAGTGTTAGTAAAGCGTCTGGAATGTTGCACCCGTGTACCAGGGGACGAAAACTGACACATATTGGAACACGTCTCCCGATGACACGGTTGATCATACTCTGGGTTCCACATGCATGTTTTAGCTGAAGGAAGAATACCTTAAACCTTGAGAGTTGAGACCCGTGGAATGCGTACAATGTAATATGAATTCAAAGGGTCTTCATTTGCTCACCGAACCTCTCCAATCCTATCACTGCTGCGATTATGCCCCTGTACACATGCTTGATTCTCTTTCGGAGACATAGCAATCCATAGGTTTTAAGATACTTCCTAGTCAGGTACATTCTTAGGCGTTTAATATGGGGTGTTGAGTCCATTTCGTTGAGCAAGGAGTAGCTCTTGTCTATTCCATATTTGGCTTAAGGAACTTTATCTGTGCTCGTTTCAATCTCTGGTTTTATGCAGCACCCCAACTCACCTTTCCCCTTAAGCAAGCATAAGTTGGGTTTCTAAATTTGAGACCCTGTTCTGTTTTGTAATTCAGTTCCTGTGTAGCCAAGTTTACATTCCGTGTATTAGTGATATCTTATGATGTTTCTTTTTCTGTGTGACTTATTTCAGTTAGAATCATCATACCTGAATCCACTCATTATGCTGCTACGGGCCTGATGACATAGATTTCATTGCTGAGTGATAGTGCATTGTACGTAAGTACCACAACTTCTTTATCCATTTTTCACTTTCTGCGATATTGAACTTGTACCGTAAACCAGGTTCTTGTAAACAGAGCCGTCCCAACCTTTGGGGTGGCTGTGTCTTTTTGATTTTAATTTCCCTAAGCTAGAGGACCATAAGTGGAAGTGCCCTAGGCTCTGTTGCTTTGTTTTTTAGATGTTTCAGGAAACACCATACATTTCTCCCGAGTGGCTCTTGGAAATTTACATCCCGCCCATCAGCATAACAAGGCTCCCAGTTCTCCATGGCCTGTCCTGCCTTTCTGGATTTTACACTTTTTTCAGATGGCCCATTTGACCGAGGGGAAGTGAGACTTCATTTTAGTACAGATTTCCTTTGCAAGCTGGCTTGGTTGGCCAAAAAGAGCGTATGCGTTTTTTCCTGAATATATTCAGGAAAAAACGCATACGCCCTTTTTGGCCAAGTGCATCATTGTGGACGTTCTGCCTCTTTTCCTATGCTTTAAATGCAATTCCAGTCTACCTCCTGAAATCGGTTTCCTGCAATTCTGCCACGCTTTCAAGTCCTCTTGGCAGCCTTACTTCAGTATATTTTTGGACGATAGCTGTCATTTATAACTCTGCATCTTTGTGAATTACAGTGTCCCTGAGCTCCTTTCTTCAACTCGCTTTCTTGTGAGCTGGCCGCAACACCGCAGGATTGCTTCAGGCCCTAATCTGGTTCCGGGACGGCACGCTGAGCCTTTGGTTAATTCCTCTTCTTGGTGGGAAATGAGAGTTAAATTTGCCCGTCCAGACACCTCCAGCTAGTCTCTCCTTGGTTCTCCCTATTCCTGTTCATCTTCCGCAGAAATTGCAAACTGGGCCAAACAGGAGGTTAAAGGCACTGACTCTCCAAGTCGGGAGAGTGTTAGTAAAGCGTCTGGAATGTTGCACCCGTGTACCAGGGGACGAAAACTGACACATATTGGAACACGTCTCCCGATGACACGGTTGATCATACTCTGGGTTCCACATGCATGTTTTAGCTGAAGGAAGAATACCTTAAACCTGGAGAGTTGAGACCCGTGGAATGCGTACAATGTAATATGAATTCAAAGGGTCTTCATTTGCTCACCGAACCTCTCCAATCCTATCACTGCTGCGATTATGCCCCTGTACACATGCTTGATTCTCTTTCGGAGACATAGCAATCCATAGGTTTTAAGATACTTCCTAGTCAGGTACATTCTTAGGCGTTTAATATGGGGTGTTGAGTCCATTTCGTTGAGCAAGGAGTAGCTCTTGTCTATTCCATATTTGGCTTAAGGAACTTTATCTGTGCTCGTTTCAATCTCTGGTTTTATGCAGCACCCCAACTCACCTTTCCCCTTAAGCAAGCATAAGTTGGGTTTCTAAATTTGAGACCCTGTTCTGTTTTGTAATTCAGTTCCTGTGTAGCCAAGTTTACATTCCGTGTATTAGTGATATCTTATGATGTTTCTTTTTCTGTGTGACTTATTTCAGTTAGAATCATCATACCTGAATCCACTCATTATGCTGCTACGGGCCTGATGACATACATTTCATTGCTGAGTGATATTGCATTGTACGTAAGTACCACAAATTCTTTATCCATTTTTCACTTTCTGCGATATTGAACTTGTACCATAAACCAGGTTCTTGTAAACAGAGCCGTCCCAACATTTGGGGTGGCTGTGTCTTTTTGATTTTAATTTCCCTAAGCTATAGGACCATAAGTGGAAGTGCCCTAGGCTCTGTTGCTTTGTTTTTTAGATGTTTCAGGAAACACCATACACTTCTCCCGAGTGGCTCTTGGCAATTTACATCCCGCCCATCAGCATAACAAGGCTCCCAGTTCTCCATGGCCTGTCCTGCCTTTCTGGATTTTACACTTTTTTCAGATGGCCCTTTTGACCGGGGGAATTGAGACTTCATTGTAGTGCAGATTTCCTTTGCAAGCTTGCTTGGTTGGCCCAAAAGTGCGTATGCGTTTTTTCCTGAATATATTCAGGAAAAAACGCATACGCCCTTTTTGGCCAAGTGCATCATTGTGGACGTTCTGCCTCTTTTCCTATGCTTTAAATGCAATTCCAGTCTACCTCCTGAAATCGGTTTCCTGCAATTCTGCCCCGCTTTCAAGTCCTCTTGGCAGCCTTACTTCAGTATATTTTTGGACGATAGCTGTCATTTATAACTCTGCAGCTTTGTGAATTACAGTGCCCCTGAGCTCCTTTCTTCAACTCGCTTTCTCGTGAGCTGGCCGCAACACCGCAGGATTGCTTCAGGCCCTAATCTGGTTCCGGCACGGCACGCTGAGCCTTTGGTTAATTCCTCTTCCTGGTGGGAAATGAGAGTTAAATTTGCCCATGCAGACACCTCCAGCTAGTCTCTCATTGGTTGTCTCTATTCCTGTTCATTTTCCGCAGAAATTGCAAACTGGGCCAAACAGGAGGTTAAAGGCACTGACTCTCCAAGTCGGGAGAGTGTTAGAAAAGCGTCTGGAATGTTGCACCCGAGTACCAGGGGACGAAAACTGACACATATTGGAACACGTCTCCCGATCACACGGTTGATCATACTCTGGGTTCCACATGCATGTTTTAGCTGAAGGAAGAATACCTTAAACCTGGAGAGTTGAGACCCGTGGAATGGGTACCATGCAACATGACTTCAAAGGGTCTTCATTTGCTCACCGAACCTCTCCAGTCCTATCACTGCTGCGTTTATACCCCTGTACACACGCTTGATTCTCTTTCGGAGACATAGCAATCCATAGGTTTTAAGATACCTCGTAGTCAGGTACATTCTTAGGCGTTTAATATGGGGTGTTGAGTCCATTTCGTTGAGCAAGGAGTAGCTCTTGTCTATTCCATATTTGGCTCAAGGAACTTTATCTGTGCTCATTTCAATCTCTGGTTTTATGTACCACCCCAACTCAGCTGTCCCCTTAAGCAAGCATAAGTTGGTTTTCTAAATTTGAGACCCTGTTCTGTTTTGTAATTAAGTTCCTATGTAGCCAAGGTTTCATTCCGTGTATTAGTGATATCTTATGATGTTTCTTTTTCTGTGAGACTTATTTCAGTTAGAATCATCATACCTGAATCCACTCATTATGCTGCTACGGGCCTGATGTCATAGATTTCATTGCTGAGTGATATTGCATTGTATGTAAGTACCACAACTTCTTTATCCATTTTTCACTTTCTGCGATATTGAACTTGTACCGTAAACGAGGTTCTTGTAAACAGAGCCGTCCGAACCTTTTGGGTGGCTGTGTCTTTTTGATTTTAATTTCCCTAAGCTATAGGACCATAAGTGGAAGTGCCCTACGCTCTGTTGCTTTGTTTTTTAGATGTTTCAGGAAACACCATACACTTCTCTGGAGTGGCTGTTGGCAATTTACAACCCGCCCATCAGCATAACAAGGCTCCCAGTTCTCCATGGCCTCTCCTGCCTTTCTGGATTTTACACTTTTTTCAGATGGCGCTTTTGACCGGGGGAAGTGAGACTTCATTGTAGTGCAGATTTCCTTTGCAAGCTGGCTTGGTTGGCCAAAAAGGGCGTATGCGTTTTTTCCTGAATATATTCAGGAAAAAACGCATACGCACTTTTTGACCAAGTGCATCATTTTGGACGTTCTGCCACTTTTCCTATGCTTTAAATGCAATTCCAGTCTACCTCCTGAAATCGGTTTCCTGCAATTCTGCCCCGCTTTCAAGTCCTCTTGGCAGCCTTACTTCAGTATATTTTTGGACGATAGCTGTCATTTATAACTCTGCAGGTTTGTGAATTACAGTGCCCCTGAGCTCCTTTCTTCAACTCGCTTTCTCGTGAGCTGGCCGCAACACCGCAGGATTGCTTCAGGCCCTAATCTGGTTCCGGGACGGCACGCTGAGCCTTTGGTTAATTCCTCTTCCTGGTGGGAATTGAGAGTTAAATTTGCCCGTCCAGACACCTCCAGCTAGTCTCTCATTGGTTCTCCCTATTCCTGTTCATCTTCCGCTGTAATTGCAAACTGGGCCAAACAGGAGGTTAAAGGCACTGACTCTCCAAGTCGGGAGAGTGTTAGTAAAGCGTCTGGAATGTTGCACCCGAGTACCAGGGGACGAAAACTGACACATATTGGAACACTTCTCCCGATCACACGGTTGATCATATTCTGGGTTCCACATGCATGTTTTAGCTGAAGGAAGAATACCTTAAACCTGGAGAGTTGAGACCCGTGGAATGGGTATCATGCAATATGACTTCAAAGGTTCTTCATTTGCTCACCGAACTTCTCCAATCCTATCACTGCTGCGTTTATGCCCCTGTACACACGCTTGATTCTCTTTCGGAGACATAGCAATCCATAGGTTTTAAGATACTTCCTAGTCAATTACATTCTTATGCGTTTAATATGGGGTGTTGAGGCCATTTCGTTGAGCAAGGAGTAGCTCTTGTCTATTCCATATTTGGCTTAAGGAACTTTATCTGTGCTCATTTCAATCTCTGGTTTTATGCAGCACCCCAACTCACCTTTCCCCTTAAGGAAGCATAAGTTGATTTTCTAAATTTGAGATCCTGTTCTGTTTTGTAATTCAGTTCCTGTGTAGCCAAGTTTACATTCCGTGTATTAGTGATATCTTATGATGTTTCTTTTTCTGTGTGACTTATTTCAGTTAGAATCATCATACCTGAATCCACTCATTATGCTGCTACGGGCCTGATGACATACATTTCATTGCTGAGTGATATTGCATTGTACATAAGCACCACAACTTCTTTATCCATTTTTCACTTTCTGCGATATTGAACTTGTACCGTAAAGCAGGTTCTTGTAAACAGAGCCGTCCCAACCTTTGGGGTGGCTGTGTCTTTTTGATTTTAATTTCCCTAAGCTATAGGACCATAATTGGAAGTGCCCTAGGCTCTGTTGCTTTGTTTTTTAGATGTTTCAGGAAACACCATACACTTCTCCCGAGTGGCTCTTGGAAATTTACATCCCGCCCATCAGCAAAACAAGGCTCCCAGTTCTCCATGGCCTGTCCTGCCTTTCTGGATTTTACACTTTTTTCAGATGGCCCTTTTGACCGAGGGGAAGTGAGACTTCATTGTAGTGCAGATTTCCTTTGCAAGCTTGCTTGGTTGGCCCAAAAGTGCGTATGCGTTTTTTCCTGAATATATTCAGGAAAAAACGCATACGCCCTTTTTGGCCAAGTGCATCATTGTGGACGTTCTGCCTCTTTTCCTATGCTTTAAATGCAATTCCAGTCTACCTCCTGAAATCGGTTTCCTGCAATTCTGCCCCGCTTTCAAGTCCTCTTGGCAGCCTTACTTCTGTATATTTTTGGACGATAGCTGTCATTTATAACTCTGCAGCTTTGTGAATTACAGTGCCCCTGAGCTCCTTTCTTCAACTCGCTTTCTCGTGAGCTGGCCGCAACACCGCAGGATAGCTTCAGGCCCTAATCTTGTTCCGGCACGGCACGCTGAGCCTTTGGTTAATTCCTCTTCCTGGTGGGAAATGAGAGTTAAATTTGCCCGTCCAGACACCTCCAGCTAGTCTCTCATTGGTTCTCCCTATTCCTGTTCATCTTCCGCAGAAATTGCAAACTGGGCCAAACAGGAGGTTAAAGTCACTGGCTCTCCAAGTCGGGAGAGTGTTAGTAAAGCGTCTGGAATGTTGCACCCGAGTACCAGGGGACGAAAACTGACACATATTGGAACACGTCTCCCGATGACACGGTTGATCATACTCTGGGTTCCACATGCATGTTTTAGCTGAAGGAAGAATACCTTAAACCTGGAGAGTTGAGACCCTTGGAATGGGTACCATGCAATATGACTTCAAAGGGTCTTCATTTGTTCACCGAACCTCTCCAGTCCTATCACTGCTGCGTTTATGCCCCTGTACACACGTTTGATTCTCTTTCGGAGACATAGCAGTCCATAGGTTTTAAGATACTTCCTAGTCAGGTACATTCTTAGGCGTTTAATATGGGGTGTTGAGTCCATTTCGTTGAGCAAGGAGTAGCTCTTGTCTATTCCATATTTGGCTTAAGGAACTTTATCTGTGCTCATTTCAATCTCTGGTTTTATGCAGCACCCCAACTCACCTTTCCCCTTAAGCAAGCATAAGTTGGTTTTCTAAATTTGAGACCCTGTTCTGTTTTGTAATTCAGTTCCTGTGTAGCCAAGTTTACATTCCGTGTATTAGTGATATCTTATGATGTTTCTTTTTCTGTGTGACTTATTTCAGTTAGAATCATCATACCTGAATCCACTCATTATGCTGCTACGGGCCTGATGACATACATTTCATTGCTGAGTGATATTGCATTGTACGTAAGTACCACAACTTCTTTATCCATTTTTCACTTTCTGCGATATTGAACTTGTACCGTAAACCAGGTTCTTGTAAACAGAGCCGTCCCAACCTTTGGGGTGGCTGTGTCTTTTTGATTTTAATTTCCCTAAGCTAGAGGACCATAAGTGGAAGTGCCCTAGGCTCTGTTGCTTTGTTTTTTAGATGTTTCAGGAAACACCATACACTTCTCCCGAGTGGCTCTTGGCAATTTACATCCCGCCCATCAGCATAACAAGGCTCCCAGTTCTCCATGGCCTGTCCTGCCTTTCTGGATTTTACACTTTTTTCAGATGGCCCTTTTGACCCGGGGAAGTGAGACTTCATTGTAGTGCAGATTTCCTTTGCAAGCTTGCTTGGTTGGCCCAAAAGGGCGTATGCGTTTTTTCCTGAATATATTCAGGAAAAAACGCATACGCCCTTTTTGGCCAAGTGCATCATTGTGGACGTTCTGCCTCTTTTCCTATGCTTTAAATGCAATTCCAGTCTACCTCCTGAAATCGGTTTCCTGCAATTCTGCCCCGCTTTCAAGTCCTCTTGGCAGCCTTACTTCAGTATATTTTTGGACGATAGCTGTCATTTATAACTCTGCAGTTTTGGGAATTACAGTGCCCCTGAGCTCCTTTCTTCAACTCGCTTTCTCGTGAGCTGGCCGCAACACCGCAGGATTGCTTCAGGCCCTAATCTGGTTCCGGCACGGCACGCTGAGCCTTTGGTTAATTCCTCTTCCTGGTGGGAAATGAGAGTTAAATTTGCCCATCCACACACCTCCAGCTAGTCTCTCATTGGTTCTCCCTGTTCCTGCTCATCTTCCGAAGAAATTGAAAACTGGGCCAAACAGGAGGTTAAAGGCACTGACTCTCCAAGTCGGGAGAGTGTTAGAAAAGCGTCTGGAATGTTGCACCCGAGTACCAGGGGACGAAAACTGACACATATTGCAACACGTCTCCCGATCACACGGTTGATCATACTCTGGGTTCCACATGCATGTTTAGCTGAAGGAAGAATACCTTAAACCTGGAGAGTTGAGACCCATGGAATGGGTACCATGCAATATGACTTCAAAGGGTCTTCATTTGCTCACCGACCCTCTCCAATCCTATCACTGCTGCGTTTATGCCCCTGTACACACGCTTGATTCTCTTTCGGAGACATAGCAATCCATAGGTTTTTAGATACTTCGTAGTCAGGTACATTCTTAGGCGTTTAATATGGGGTGTTGAGTCCATTTCGTTGAGCAAGGAGTAGCTCTTGTCTATTCCATATTTGGCTTAAGGAACTTTATCTGTGCTCATTTCAATCTCTGGTTTTATGTACCACCCCAACTCAGCTTTCCCCTTAAGCAAGCATAAGTTGGTTTTCTAAATTTGAGACCCTGTTCTGTTTTGTAATTAAGTTCCTATGTAGCCAAGTTTTCATTCCGTGTATTAGTGATATCTTATGATGTTTCTTTTTCTGTGAGACTTATTTCAGTTAGAATCATCATACCTGAATCCACTCATTATGCTGCTACGGGCCTGATGTCATAGATTTCATTGCTGAGTGATATTGCATTGTATGTAAGTACCACAACTTCTTTATCCATTTTTCACTTTCTGCGATATTGAACTTGTACCGTAAATGAGGTTCTTGTAAACAGAGCCGTCCCAACCTTTTGGGTGGCTGTGTCTTTTTGATTTTAATTTCCCTAAGCTATAGGACCATAAGTGGAAGTGCCCTACGCTCTGTTGCTTTGTTTTTTAGATGTTTCAGGAAACACCATACACTTCTCTGGAGTGGCTGTTGGCAATTTAAAACCCGACCATCAGCATAACAAGGCTCCCAGTTCTCCATGGCATCTCCTGCCTTTCTGGATTTTACACTTTTTTCAGATGGCGCTTTTGACCGGGGGAAGTGAGACTTCATTGTAGTGCAGATTTCCTTTGCAAGCTGGCTTGGTTGGCCAAAAAGGGCGTATGCGTTTTTTCCTGAATATATTCAGGAAAAAACGCATACGCACTTTTTGACCAAGTGCATCATTTTGGACGTTCCGCCACTTTTCCTATGCTTTAAATGCAATTCCAGTCTACCTCCTGAAATCGGTTTCCTGCAATTCTGCCCCGCTTTCAAGTCCTCTTGGCAGCCTTACTTCAGTATATTTTTGGACGATAGCTGTCATTTATAACTCTGCAGGTTTGTGAATTACAGTGGCCCTGAGCTCCTTTCTTCAACTCGCTTTCTCGTGAGCTGGCCGCAACACCGCAGGATTGCTTCAGGCCCTAATCTGGTTCCGGGATGGCACGCTGAGCCTTTGGTTAATTCCTCTTCCTGGTGGGAATTGAGAGTTAAATTTGCCCGTCCAGACACCTCCAGCTAGTCTCTCATTGGTTCTCCCTATTCCTGTTCATCTTCCGCAGAAATTGCAAACTGGGCCAAACAGGAGGTTAAAGGCACTGACTCTCCAAGTCGGGAGAGTGTTAGTAAAGCGTCTGGAATGTTGCACCCGAGTACCAGGGGACGAAAACTGACACATATTGGAACACGTCTCCCGATCACACGGTTGATCATACTCTGGGTTCCACATGCATGTTTTAGCTGAAGGAAGAATACCTTAAACCTGGAGAGTTGAGACCCGTGGAATGGGTACCATGCAATATGACTTCAAAGGTTCTTCATTTGCTCACCGAACCTCTCCAGTCCTATCACTGCTGCGTTTATGCCCCTGTACACACGCTTGATTCTCTTTCGGAGACATAGCAATCCATAGGTTTTAAGATACTTCCTAGTCAGGTACATTCTTAGGCGTTTAATATGGGGTGTTGAGTCCATTTCGTTGAGCAAGGAGTAGCTCTTGTCTATTCCATATTTGGCTTAAGGTACTTTATCTGTGCTCGTTTCAATCTCTGGTTTTATGCAGCACCCCAACTCACCTTTCCCCTTAAGCAAGCATAAGTTGGTTTTCTAAATTTGAGACCCTGTTCTGTTTTGTAATTCAGTTCCTGTGTAGCCAAGTTTACATTCCGTGTATTAGTGATATCTTATGATGTTTCTTTTTCTGTGTGACTTATTTCAGTTAGAATCATCATACCTGAATCCACTCATTATGCTGCTACGGGCCTGATGACATACATTTCATTGCTGAGTGATATTGCATTGTACGTAAGTACCACAAATTCTTTATCCATTTTTCACTTTCTGCGATATTGATCTTGTACCGTGAACCAGGTTCTTGTAAACAGAGCCGTCCCAACCTTTGTGGTGGCTGTGTCTTTTTGATTTTAATTTCCCTAAGCTATAGGACCATAAGTGGAAGTGCCCTAGGCTCTGTTGCTTTGTTTTTTAGATGTTTCAGGAAACACCATACACTTCTCCCGAGTGGCTGTTGGCAATTTACATCCCGCCCATCAGCATAACAAGGCTCCCAGTTCTCCATGGCCTGTCCTGCCTTTCTGGATTTTACACTTTTTTCAGATGGCCCTTTTGACCGAGGGGAAGTGAGACTTCATTGTAGTACAGATTTCGTTTGCAAGCTTGCTTGGTTGGCCAAAAAGTGCGTATGCGTTTTTTCCTGAATATATTCAGGAAAAAACGCATACGCCCTTTTTGTCCAAGTGCATCATTGTGGACGTTCTGCCTCTTTTCCTATGCTTTAAATGCAATTCCAGTCTACCTCCTGAAATCGGTTTCCTGCAATTCTGCCCCGCTTTCAAGTCCTCTTGGCAGCCTTACTTCAGTATATTTTTGGACGATAGCTGTCATTTATAACTCTGCAGCTTTGTGAATTACAGTGCCCCTGAGCTCCTTTCTTCAACTCGCTTTCTCGTGAGCTGGCCGCAACACCGCAGGATGGCTTCAGGCCCTAATCTGGTTCCGGCCCGGCATGCTGTGCCTTTGGTTAATTTCTCTTCCTGCTGGGAAATGAGAGTTAAATTTGCCCGTCCAGACACCTCCAGCTAGTCTCTCATTGGTTCTCCCTATTCCTGTTCATCTTCCGCAGAAATTGCAAACTGGGCCAAACAGGAGGTTAAAGGCACTGACTCTCAAGTCGGGAGAGTGTTAGTAAAGCGTCTGGAATGTTGCACCCGAGTACCAGGGGACGAAAACTGACACATATTGGAACACGTCTCCCGATCACACGGTTGATCATACTCTGGGTTCCACATGCATGTTTTAGCTGAAGGAAGAATACCTTAAACCTGGAGAGTTGAGACCCGTGGAATGGGTACCATGCAATATGACTTCAAAGGGTCTTCATTTGCTCACCGAACCTCTCCAGTCCTATCACTGCTGTGTTTATGTCCCTGTACACACGCTTGATTCTCTTTCGGAGACATAGCAATCCATAGGTTTTAAGATACTTCCTAGCCAGGTACATTCTTAGGCGTTTAATATGGGGTGTTGAGTCCATTTCGTTGAGCAAGGAGTAGCTCTTGTCTATTCCATATTTGGCTTAAGGAACTTTATCTGTGCTCATTTCAATCTCTGGTTTTATGCAGCACCCCAACTCACCTTTCCCCTTAAGCAAGCATAAGTTGGTTTTCTAAATTTGAGACCCTGTTCTGTTTTGTAATTCAGTTCCTGTGTAGCCAAGTTTACATTCCGTGTATTAGTGATATCTTATGATGTTTCTTTTTCTGTGTGACTTATTTCAGTTAGAATCATCATACCTGAATCCACTCATTATGCTGCTACGGGCCTGATGACATAGATTTCATTGCTGAGTGATATTGCATTGTATGTAAGTACCACAACTTCTTTATCCATTTTTCACTTTCTGCGATATTGTACTTGTACCGTAAACCAGGTTCTTGTAAACAGAGCCATCCCAACCTTTGGGGTGGCTGTGTGTTTTTGATTTTACTTTCCCTAAGCTATAGGACCATAAGTGGAAGTGCCCTAGGCTCTGTTGCTTTGTTTTTTAGATGTTTCAGGAAATACCATACACTTCTCCCCAGTGGCTCTTGACAAATTACATCCCGCCCATCAGCATACAAGGCTCCCAGTTCTCCATGGCCTGTCCTGCCTTTCTGGATTTTACACTTTTTTCAGATGGCCCTTTTGACCGGGGGGAAGTGAGACTTCATTGTAGTGCAGATTTACTTTGCAAAGCTTGCTTGGTTGGCCAAATAGGGTGTATGAGTTTTTTCCTGAATATATTCAGGAAAAAACACATACGCCCTTTTTGGCCAACTGCATCATTGTGGACGTTCTGCCTCTTTTCCTATGCTTTAAATGCAATTCCAGTCTACCTCCTGAAATCGGTTTCCTGCAATTCTGCCCCGCTTTCAAGTCCTCTTGGCAGCCTTACTTCAGTATATTTTTGGACGATAGCTGTCATTTATAACTCTGCAGCTTTGTGAATTACAGTGCCCCTGAGCTCCTTTCTTCAACTCGCTTTCTCGTGAGCTGGCCGCAACACCGCAGGATTGCTTCAAGCCCTAATCTGGTTCCGGTACGGCATGCTGAGCCTTTGGTTAATTCCTCTTCCTGGTGGGAAATGAGAGTTAAATTTGCCCGTCCAGACACCTCCAGCTAGTCTCTCATTGGTTCTCCCTATTCCTGTTCATCTTCCGCAGAAATTGCAAACTGGGCCAAACAGGAGGTTAAAGTCACTGGCTCTCCAAGTCGGGAGAGTGTTAGTAAAGCGTCTGGAATGTTGCACCCGAGTACCAGGGGACGAAAACTGACACATATTGGAACACGTCTCCCGATGACACGGTTGATCATACTCTGGGTTCCACATGCATGTTTTAGCTGAAGGAAGAATACCTTAAACCTGGAGAGTTGAGACCCTTGGAATGGGTACCATGCAATATGACTTCAAAGGGTCTCCATTTGCTCACCGAACCTCTCCAGTCCTATCACTGCTGCGTTTATGCCCCTGTACACACGTTTGATTCTCTTTTGGAGACATAGCAGTCCATAGGTTTTAAGATACTTCCTAGTCAGGTACATTTTTAGGCTTTTAATATGGGGTGTTGAGTCCATTTCCTTGAGCAAGGAGTAGCTCTTGTCTATTCCATATTTGGCTTAAGGAACTTTATCTGTGCTCATTTCAATCTCTGGTTTTATGCAGCACCCCAACTCACCTTTCCCCTTAAGCAAGCATAAGTTGGTTTTCTAAATTTGAGACCCTGTTCTGTTTTGTAATTCAGTTCCTGTGTAGCCAACTTTACATTCCGTGTATTAGTGATATCTTATGATGTTTCTTTTTCTGTGTGACTTATTTCAGTTAGAATCATCATACCTGAATCCACTCATTATGCTGCTACGGGCCTGATGACATACATTTCATTGCTGAGTGATATTGCATTGTACGTAAGTACCACAACTTCTTTATCCATTTTTCACTTTCTGCGATATTGAACTTGTACCGTAAACCAGGTTCTTGTAAACAGAGCCGTCCCAACCTTTGGGGTGGCTGTGTCTTTTTGATTTTAATTTCCCTAATCTATAGGACCATAAGTAGAAGTGCCCTAGGCTCTGTTGCTTTGTTTTTTAGATGTTTCAGGATACACCATACACTTCTCCCGAGTGGCTGTTGGCAATTTACATCCCGCCCATCAGCATAACAAGGCTCCCAGTTCTCCATGGCCTGTCCTGCCTTTCTGGATTTTACACTTTTTTCAGATGGCCCTTTTGACCGGGGGAAGTGAGACTTCATTGTAGTGCAGATTTCCTTTGCAAGCTTGCTTGGTTGGCCCAAAAGGGTGTATGCGTTTTTTCCTGAATATATTCAGGAAAAAACGCATACGCCCTTTTGGCCAAGTGCATCATTGTGGACGTTCTGACTCTTTTCCTATGCTTTAAATGCAATTCCAGTCTACCTCCTGAAATCGGTTTCCTGCAATTCTGCCCCGCTTTCAAGTCCTCTTGGCAGCCTTACTTCAGTATATTTTTGGACGATAGCTGTCATTTATAACTCTGCAGTTTTGGGAATTACAGTGCCCCTGAGCTCCTTTCTTCAACTCGCTTTCTCGTGAGCTGGCCGCAACACCGCAGGATTGCTTCAGGCCCTAATCTGGTTCCGGCACGGCACGCTGAGCCTTTGGTTAATTCCTCTTCCTGGTGGGAAATGAGAGTTAAATTCGCCCATCCAGACACCTCCAGCTAGTCTCTCATTGGTTCTCCCTGTTCCTGCTCATCTTCCGAAGAAATTGAAAACTGGGCCAAACAGGAGGTTAAAGGCACTGACTCTCCAAGTCGGGAGAGTGTTAGAAAAGCGTCTGGAATGTTGAACCCGAGTACCAGGGGACGAAAACTGACACATATTGGAACACGTCTCCCGATCACACGGTTGATCATACTCTGGGTTCCACATGCATGTTTAGCTGAAGGAAGAATACCTTAAACCTGGAGAGTTGATACCCATGGAATGGGTACCATGCAATATGACTTCAAAGGGTCTTCATTTGCTCACCGACCCTCTCCAATCCTATCACTGCTGCGTTTATGCCCCTGTACACACGCTTGATTCTCTTTCGGAGACATAGCAATCCATAGGTTTTTAGATACTTCGTAGTCAGGTACATTCTTAGGCGTTTAATATGGGGTGTTGAGTCCATTTCGTTGAGCAAGGAGTAGCTCTTGTCTATTCCATATTTGGCTTAAGGAACTTTATCTGTGCTCATTTCAATCTCTGGTATTATGTACCACCCCAACTCAGCTTTCCCCTTAAGCAAGCATAAGTTGGTTTTCTAAATTTGAGACCCTGTTCTGTTTTGTAATTAAGTTCCTATGTAGCCAAGTTTTCATTCCGTGTATTAGTGATATCTTATGATGTTTCTTTTTCTGTGAGACTTATTTCAGTTAGAATCATCATACCTGAATCCACTCATTATGCTGCTACGGGCCTCATGTCATAGATTTCATTGCTGAGTGATATTGCATTGTATGTAAGTACCACAACTTCTTTATCCATTTTTCACTTTCTGCGATATTGAACTTGTACCGTAAACGAGGTTCTTGTAAACAGAGCCGTCCCAACCTTTTGGGTGGCTGTGTCTTTTTGATTTTAATTTCCCTAAGCTATAGGACCATAAGTGGAAGTGCCCTACGCTCTGTTGCTTTGTTTTTTAGATGTTTCAGGAAACACCATACACTTCTCCCGAGTGGCTGTTGGCAATTTACAACCCGCCCATCAGCATAACAAGGCTCCCAGTTCTCCATGGCATCTCCTGCCTTTCTGGATTTTACACTTTTTTCAGATGGCGCTTTTGACCGGGGGAAGTGAGACTTCATTGTAGTGCAGATTTGCTTTGCAAGCTGGCTTGGTTGGCCTAAAAGGGCGTATGCGTTTTTTCCTGAATATATTCAGGAAAAAACGCATACGCCCTTTTTGACCAAGTGCATCATTTTGGACGTTCTGCCACTTTTCCTATGCTTTAAATGCAATTCCAGTCTACCTCCTGAAATCGGTTTCCTGCAATTCTGCCCCGCTTTCAAGTCCTCTTGGCAGCCTTACTTCAGTATATTTTTGGACGATAGCTGTCATTTATAACTCTGCAGGTTTGTGAATTACAGTGCCCCTGAGCTCCTTTCTTCAGCTCGCTTTCTCGTGAGCTGGCCGCAACACCGCAGGATTGCTTCAGGCCCTAATCTGGTTCCGGGATGGCACGCTGAGCCTTTGGTTAATTCCTCTTCCTGGTGGGAATTGAGAGTTAAATTTGCCCGTCCAGACACCTCCAGCTAGTCTCTCATTGGTTCTCCCTATTCCTGTTCATCTTCCGCAGAAATTGCAAACTGGGCCAAACAGGAGGTTAAAGGCACTGACTCTCCAAGTCGGGAGAGTGTTAGTAAAGCGTCTGGAATGTTGCACCCGAGTACCAGGGGACGAAAACTGACACATATTGGAACACGTCTCCCGATCACACGGTTGATCATACTCTGGGTTCCACATGCATGTTTTAGCTGAAGGAAGAATACCTTAAACCTGGAGAGTTGAGACCCGTGGAATGGGTACCATGCAATATGACTTCAAAGGTTCTTCATTTGCTCACCGAACCTCTCCAGTCCTATCACTGCTGCGTTTATGCCCCTGTACACACGCTTGATTCTCTTTCGGAGACATAGCAATCCATAGGTTTTAAGATACTTCCTAGTCAGGTACATTCTTAGGCGTTTAATATGGGGTGTTGAGTCCATTTCGTTGAGCAAGGAGTAGCTCTTGTCTATTCCATATTTGGCTTAAGGTACTTTATCTGTGCTCGTTTCAATCTCTGGTTTTATGCAGCACCCCAACTCACCTTTCCCCTTAAGCAAGCATAAGTTGGTTTTCTAAATTTGAGACCCTGTTCTGTTTTGTAATTCAGTTCCTGTGTAGCCAAGTTTACATTCCGTGTATTAGTGATATCTTATGATGTTTCTTTTTCTGTGTGACTTATTTCAGTTAGAATCATCATAGCTGAATCCACTCATTATGCTGCTACGGGCCTGATGACATAGATTTCATTGCTGAGTGATATTGCATTGTACGTAAGTACCACAACTTCTTTATCCATTTTTCACTTTCTGCGATATTGATCTTGTACCGTGAACCAGGTTCTTGTAAACAGAGCCGTCCCAACCTTTGTGGTGGCTGTGTCTTTTTGATTTTAATTTCCCTAAGCTATAGGACCATAAGTGGAAGTGCCCTAGGCTCTGTTGCTTTGTTTTTTAGATGTTTCAGGAAACACCATACACTTCTCCCGAGTGGCTGTTGGCAATTTTCATCCTGCCCATCAGCATAACAAGGCTCCCAGTTCTCCATGGCCTGTCCTGCCTTTCTGGATTTTACACATTTTTCAGATGGCCCTTTTGACCGAGGGGAAGTGAGACTTCATTGTAGTACAGATTTCCTTTGCAAGCTTGCTTGGTTGGCCAAAAAGGGCGTATGCGTTTTTTCCTGAATATATTCAGGAAAAAACGCATACGCCCTTTTTGGCCAAGTGCATCATTGTGGACGTTCTGCCTCTTTTCCTATGCTTTAAATGCAATTCCAGTCTACCTCCTGAAATCGGTTTCCTGCAATTCTGCCCCGCTTTCAAGTCCTCTTGGCAGCCTTACTTCAGTATATTTTTGGACGATAGCTGTCATTTATAACTCTGCAGCTTTGTGAATTACAGTGCCCCTGAGCTCCTTTCTTCAACTCGCTTTCTCGTGAGCTGGCCGCAACACCGCAGGATTGCTTCAGGCCCTAATCTGGTTCCGGCACGGCACGCTGAGCCTTTGGTTAATTCCTCTTCCTGGTGGGAAATGAGAGTTAAATTTGCCCATCCAGACACCTCCAGCTACTCTCTCATTGGTTCTCCCTGTTCCTGCTCATCTTCCGAAGAAATTGAAAACTGGGCCAAACAGGAGGTTAAAGGCACTGACTCTCCAAGTCGGGAGAGTGTTAGTAAAGCGTCTGGAATGTTGCACCCGAGTACCAGGGGACGAAAACTGACACATATTGGAACACGTCTCCCGATCACACGGTTGATCATACTCTGGGTTCCACATGCATGTTTAGCTGAAGGAAGAATACCTTAAACCTGGAGAGTTGAGACCCGTGGAATGGGTACCATGCAATATGACTTCAAAGGGTCTTCATTTGCTCACCGAACTTCTCCAATCCTATCACTGCTGCGTTTATGCCCCTGTACAGACGCTTGATTCTCTTTCGGAGACATAGCAATCCATAGGTTTTAAGATACTTCCTAGTCAGTTACATTCTTATGCGTTTAATATGGGGTGTTGAGGCCATTTCGTTGAGCAAGGAGTAGCTCTTGTCTATTCCATATTTGGCTTAAGGAACTTTATCTGTGCTCATTTCAATCTCTGGTTTTATGCAGCACACCAACTCACCTTTCCCCTTAAGCAAGCATAAGTTGGTTTTCTAAATTTGAGACCCTGTTCTGTTTTGTAATTCAGTTCCTGTGTAGCCAAGTTTACATTCCGTGTATTAGTGATATCTTATGATGTTTCTTTTTCTGTGTGACTTATTTCAGTTAGAATCATCATACCTGAATCCACTCATTATGCTGCTACGGGCCTGATGACATACATTTCATTGCTGAGTGATATTGCATTGTACGTAAGCACCACAACTTCTTTATCCATTTTTCACTTTCTGCGATATTGAACTTGTACCGTAAAGCAGGTTCTTGTAAACAGAGCCGTCCCAACCTTTGGGGTGGCTGTGTCTTTTTGATTTTAATTTCCCTAAGCTATAGGACCATAAGTGGAAGTGCCCTAGGCTCTGTTGCTTTGTTTTTTAGATGTTTCAGGAAACACCATACACTTCTCCCGAGTGGCTCTTGGAAATTTACATCCCGCCCATCAGCAAAACAAGGCTCCCAGTTCTCCATGGCCTGTCCTGCCTTTCTGGATTTTACACTTTTTTCAGATGGCCCTTTTGACCGGGGGGAAGTGAGACTTCATTGTAGTGCAGATTTCCTTTGCAAGCTTGCTTGGTTGGCCCAAAAGTGCGTATGCGTTTTTTCCTGAATATATTCAGGAAAAAACGCATACGCCCTTTTTGGCCAAGTGCATCATTGTGGACGTTCTGCCTCTTTTCCTATGCTTTAAATGCAATTCCAGTCTACCTCCTGAAATCGGTTTCCTGCAATTCTGCCCCGCTTTCAAGTCCTCTTGGCAGCCTTACTTCAGTATATTTTGGACGATAGCTGTCATTTATAACTCTGCAGCTTTGGGAATTACAGTGCCCCTGAGCTCCTTTCTTCAACTCGCTTTCTCGTGAGCTGGCCGCAACACCGCAGGATTGCTTCAGGCCCTAATCTGGTTCCGGCACGGCACGCTGAGCCTTTGGTTAATTCATCTTCCTGGTGGGAAATGACAGTTAAATTTGTCCGTCCAGACACCTCCAGCTAGTCTCTCATTGGTTCTCCTTATTCCTGTTCATCTTCCGCAGAAATTACAAACTGGGCCAAACAGGAGGTTAAAGGCACTGACTCTCCAAGTCGGGAGAGTGTTAGTAAACATCTGGAAGGTTGCACCCGAGTACCAGGGGACGAAAACTGACACATATTGGAACACGTCTCCCGATCACACGGTTGATCATACTCTGGGTTCCACATGCATGTTTTAGCTGAAGGAAGAATACCTTAAACCTGGAGAGTTGAGACCCGTGGAATGGGTACCATGCAATATGACTTCAAAGGGTCTTCATTTGCTCACCGAACCTCTCCAGTCCTATCACTGCTGCGTTTATGCCCCTGTACACACGCTTGATTCTCTTTCGGAGACATAGCAATCCATAGGTTTTAAGATACTTCCTAGTCAGGTACATTCTTAGGCGTTTAATATGGGGTGTTGAGTCCATTTCGTTGAGCAAGGAGTAGCTCTTGTCTATTCAATATTTGGCTTAAGGAACTTTATCTGTGCTCATTTCAATCTCTGGTTTTATGCAGCACCCCAACTCACCTTTCCCCTTAAGCAAGCATAAGTTGGGTTTCTAAATTTGAGACCCTGTTCTGTTTTGTAATTCAGTTCCTGTGTAGCCAAGTTTACATTCCGTGTATTAGTGATATCTTATGATGTTTCTTTTTCTGTGTGACTTATTTCAGTTAGAATCATCATACCTGAATCCACTCATTATGCTGCTACGGGCCTGATGACATAGATTTCATTGCTGAGTGATATTGCATTGTACGTAAGTACCACAACCTCTTTATCCATTTTTCACTTTTTGCGATATTGAACTTGTACCGTAAACCAGGTTGTTGTAAACAGAGCCGTCCCAACATTTGAGGTGGCTGTGTCTTTTTGATTTTAATTTCCCTAAGCTATAGGACCATAAGTGGAAGTGCCCTAGGCTCTGTTGCTTTGATTTTTAGATGTTTCAGGAAACACCATACACTTCTCTGGAGTGGCTGTTGGCAATTTACAACCCGCCCATCAGCATAACAAGGCTCCCAGTTCTCCATGGCCTGTCCTGCCTTTCTGGATTTTACACTTTTTTCAGATGGCCCTTTTGACCGGGGGGAAGTGAGACTTCATTGTAGTGCAGATTTCCTTTGCAAGCTTGCTTGGTTGGCCAAAAAGGGTGTATGTGTTTTTTCCTGAATATATTCAGGAAAAAACGCATACGCCCTTTTTGGCCAAGTGCATCATTGTGGACGTTCTGCCTCTTTTCCTATGCTTTAAATGCAATTCCAGTCTACCTCCTGAAATCGGTTTCCTGCAATTCTGCCCCGCTTTCAAGTCCTCTTGGCAGCCTTACTTCAGTATATTTTTGGACGATAGCTGTCATTTATATCTCTGCAGGTTTCTGAATTACAGTGACCCTGAGCTCCTTTCTTCAACTCGCTTTCTCGTGAGCTGGCCGCAACACCGCAGGATTGCTTCAGGCCCTAATCTGGTTCCGGCCCGGCATGCTGAGCCTTTGGTTAATTTCTCTTCCTGGTGGGAAATGAGAGTTAAATTTGCCCGTCCAGACACCTCCAGCTAGTCTGTCATTGGTTCTCCCTATTCCTGTTCATCTTCCGCAGAAATTGCAAACTGGGCCAAACAGGAGGTTAAAGGCACTGACTCTCCAAGTCGGGAGAGTGTTAGAAAAGCGTCTGGAATGTTGCACCCGTGTACCAGGGGACGAAAACTGACACATATTGGAACACGTCTCCCGATGACACGGTTGATCATACTCTGGGTTCCACATGCATGTTTTAGCTGAAGGAAGAATACCTTAAACCTTGAGAGTTGAGACCCGTGGAATGCGTACAATGTAATATGAATTCAAAGGGTCTTCATTTGCTCACCGAACCTCTCCAATCCTATCACTGCTGCGATTATGCCCCTGTACACATGCTTGATTCTCTTTCGGAGACATAGCAATCCATAGGTTTTAAGATACTTCCTAGTCAGGTACATTCTTAGGCGTTTAATATGGGGTGTTGAGTCCATTTCGTTGAGCAAGGAGTAGCTCTTGTCTATTCCATATTTGGCTTAAGGAACTTTATCTGTGCTCGTTTCAATCTCTGGTTTTATGCAGCACCCCAACTCACCTTTCCCCTTAAGCAAGCATAAGTTGGGTTTCTAAATTTGAGACCCTGTTCTGTTTTGTAATTCAGTTCCTGTGTAGCCAAGTTTACATTCCGTGTATTAGTGATATCTTATGATGTTTCTTTTTCTGTGTGACTTATTTCAGTTAGAATCATCATACCTGAATCCACTCATTATGCTGCTACGGGCCTGATGACATACATTTCATTGCTGAGTGATATTGCATTGTACGTAAGTACCACAAATTCTTTATCCATTTTTCACTTTCTGCGATATTGAACTTGTACCATAAACCAGGTTCTTGTAAACAGAGCCGTCCCAACCTTTGGGGTGGCTGTGTCTTTTTGATTTTAATTTCCCTAAGCTATAGGACCATAAGTGGAAGTGCCCTAGGCTCTGTTGCTTTGTTTTTTAGATGTTTCAGGAAACACCATACACTTCTCCCGAGTGGCTCTTGGCAATTTGCATCCCGCCCATCAGCATAACAAGGCTCCCAGTTCTCCATGGCCTGTCCTGCTTTTCTGGATTTTACACTTTTTTCAGATGGCCCTTTTGACCGGGGGAAGTGAGACTTCATTGTAGTACAGATTTCCTTTGCAAGCTTGCTTGGTTGGCCAAAAAGGGCGTATGCGTTTTTTCCTGAATATATTCAGGAAAAAACGCATACGCCCTTTTTGGCCAAGTGCATCATTGTGGACGTTCTGCCTCTTTTCCTATGCTTTAAATGCAATTCCAGTCTACCTCCTGAAATCGGTTTCCTGCAATTCTGCCCCGCTTTCAAGTCCTCTTGGCAGCCTTACTTCAGTATATTTTTGGACGATAGCTGTCATTTATAACTCTGCAGCTTTGTGAATTACAGTGCCCCTGAGCTCCTTTCTTCAACTCGCTTTCTCGTGAGCTGGCCGCAACACCGCAGGATTGCTTCAGGCCCTAATCTGGTTCCGGCACGGCACGCTGAGCCTTTGGTTAATTCCTCTTCCTGGTGGGAATTGAGAGTTAAATTTGCCCGTCCAGACACCTCCAGCTAGTCTCTCATTGGTTCTCCATATTCCTGTTCATCTTCCGCAGAAATTGCAAACTGGGCCAAACAGGAGGTTAAAGGCACTGACTCTCCAAGTAGGGAGAGTGTTAGTAAAGCGTCTGGAATGTTGCACCCGAGTACCAGGGGATGAAAACTGACACATATTGGAACACGTCTCCCGATCACACGGTTGATCATACTCTGGGTTCCACATGCATGTTTTAGCTGAAGGAAGAATACCTTAAACCTGGAGAGTTGAGACCCGTGGAATGGGTATCATGCAATATGACTTCAAAGGGTCTTCATTTGCTCACCGAACTTCTCCAATCGTATCACTGCTGCATTTATGCCCCTGTACACACGCCTGATTCTCTTTCGGAGACATAGCAATCCATAGGTTTTAAGATACTTCCTAGTCAGGTACATGCTTAGGCGTTTAATATGGGGTGTTGAGTCCATTTCGTTGAGCAAGGAGTAGCTCTTGTCTATTCCATATTTGGCTTAAGGAACTTTATCTGTGCTCATTTCAATCTCTGGTTTTATGCAGCACCCCAACTCACCTTTCCCCTTAAGCAAGCATAAGTTGATTTTCTAAATTTGAGACCCTGTTCTGTTTTGTAATTCAGTTCCTGTGTAGCCAAGTTTACATTCCGTGTATTAGTGATATCTTATGATGTTTCTTTTTCTGTGTGACTTATTTCAGTTAGAATCATCATACCTGAATCCACTCATTATGCTGCTACGGGCCTGATGACATACATTTCATTGCTGAGTGATATTGCATTGTACGTAAGTACGACAACTTCTTTATCCATTTTTCACTTTCTGCGATATTGAACTTGTACCGTAAACCAGGTTCTTGTAAACAGAGCCGTCCCAACCTTTGGGGTGGCTGTGTCTTTTTGATTTTAATTTCCCTAAGCTATAGGACCATAAGTGGAAGTGCCCTAGGCTCTGTTGCTTTGTTTTTTAGATGTTTCAGGAAACACCATACACTTCTCCCGAGTGGCTCTTGGAAATTTACATCCCGCCCATCAGCAAAACAAGGCTCCCCGTTCTCCATGGCCTGTCCTGCCTTTCTGGATTTTACACTTTTTTCAGATGGCCCTTTTGACCGGGGGAAGTGAGACTTCATTGTAGTGCAGATTTCCTTTGCAAGCTTGCTTGGTTGGCCCAAAAGTGCGTATGCGTTTTTTCCTGAATATATTCAGGAAAAAACGCATACGCCCTTTTTGGCCAAGTGCATCATTGTGGACGTTCTGCCTCTTTTCCTATGCTTTAAATGCAATTCCAGTCTACCTCCTGAAATCGGTTTCCTGCAATTCTGCCCCGCTTTCAAGTCCTCTTGGCAGCCTTACTTCAGTATATTTTTGGACGATAGCTGTCATTTATAACTCTGCAGGTTTCTGAATTACAGTGCCCCTGAGCTCCTTTCTTCAACTCGCTTTCTTGTGAGCTGGCCGCAACACCGCAGGATTGCTTCAGGCCCTAATCTGGTTCCGGCACGGCACGCTGAGCCTTTGGTTAATTCCTCTTCCTGGTGGGAAATGAGAGTTAAATTTGCCCGTCCAGACACCTCCAGCTAGTCTCTCATTGGTTCTCCCTATTCCTGTTCATCTTCCGCAGAAATTGCAAACTGGGCCAAACAGGAGGTTAAAGGCACTGACTCTCCAAGTCGGGAGAGTGTTAGTAAAGCGTCTGGAATGTTGCACCCGAGCACCAGGGGACGAAAACTGACACATATTGGAACACGTCTCCCGATCACACGGTTGATCATACTCTGGGTTCCACATGCATGTTTTAGCTGAAGGAAGAATACCTTAAACCTGGAGAGTTGAGACCCGTGGAATGGGTACCATGCAATATGACTTCAAAGGGTCTTCATTTGCTCACCGAACCTCTCCAGTCCTATCACTGCTGCGTTTATACCCCTGTACACACGCTTGATTCTCTTTCGGAGACATAGCAATCCATAGGTTTTAAGATACTTCCTAGTCAGATACATTCTTAGGCGTTTAATATGGGGTGTTGAGTCCATTTCGTTGAGCAAGGAGTAGCTCTTGTCTATTCCATATTTGGTTTAAGGAACTTTATCTGTGCTCATTTCAATCTCTGGTTTTATGCAGCCCCCCAACACACCTTTCCCCTTAAGCAAGCATAAGTTGGTTTTCTAAATTTGAGACCCTGTTCTGTTTTGTAATTCAGTTCCTGTGTAGCCAAGTTTACATTCCGTGTATTAGTGATATCTTATGATGTTTCTTTTTCTGTGTGACTTATTTCAGTTAGAATCATCATACCTGAATGCACTCATTATGCTGCTACGGGCCTGATGACATAGATTTCATTGCTGAGTGATATTGCATTGTACGTAAGTACCACAACTTCTTTATCCATTTTTCACTTTCTGCGATATTGAACTTGTACCGTAAACCAGGTTCTTGTAAACAGAGCCGTCCCAACCTTTGGGGTGGCTGTGTCTTTTTGATTTTAATTTCCCTAAGCTATAGGACCATAAGTGGAAGTGCCCTAGGCTCTGTTGCTTTGTTTTTTAGAAGTTTCAGGAAACACCATACACTTCTCCCGAGTGGCTGTTGGCAATTTACATCCCGCCCATCAGCATAACAAGGCTCCCAGTTCTCCATGGCCTGTCCTGCCTTTCTGGATTTTACACTTTTTTCAGATGGCCCTTTTGACCGGGGGGAAGTGAGACTTCATTGTAGTGCAGATTTCCTTTGCAAGCTTGCTTGGTTGGCCAAAAAGGGCGTATGCGTTTTTTCCTGAATATATTCAGGAAAAAACGCATACGCCCTTTTTGGCCAAGTGCATCATTGTGGACGTTCTGCCTCTTTTCCTATGCTTTAAATGCAATTCCAGTCTACCTCCTGAAATCGGTTTCCTGCAATTCTGCCCCGCTTTCAAGTCCTCTTGGCAGCCTTACTTCAGTATATTTTTGGACGATAGCTGTCATTCATAACTCTGCAGGTTTCTGAACTACAGTGCCCCTGAGCTCCTTTCTTCAACTCGCTTTCTCGTGAGCTGGCCGCAACACGGCAGGATTGCTTCAGGCCCTAATCTGGTTCCGGTACGGCACGCTGAGCCTTTGGTTAATTCCTCTTCCTGGTGGGAAATGAGAGTTAAATTTGCCCGTCCAGACACCTCCAGCTAGTCTCTCATTGGTTCTCCCTATTCCTGTTCATCTTCCGCAGAAATTGCAAACTGGGCCAAACAGGAGGTTAAAGGCACTGACTCTCCAAGTCGGGAGAGTGTTAGTAAAGCGTCTGGAATGTTGCACCCGAGCACCAGGGGACGAAAACTTACACATATTGGAACACGTCTCCCGATCACACGGTTGATCATACTCTGGGTTCCACATGCATGTTTTAGCTGAAGGAAGAATACCTTAAACCTGGAGAGTTGAGACCCGTGGAATGGGTACCATGCAATATGACTTCAAAGGGTCTTCATTTGCTCACCGAACCTCTCCAGTCCTATCACTGCTGTGTTTATACCCCTGTACACATGCTTGATTCTCTTTCGGAGACATAGCAATCCATAGGTTTTAAGATACTTCCTAGTCAGGTACATTCTTAGGCGTTTAATATGGGGTGTTGAGTCCATTTCGTTGAGCAAGGAGTAGCTCTTGTCTATTCCATATTTGGTTTAAGGAACTTTATCTGTGCTCATTTCAATCTCTGGTTTTATGCAGCCCCCCAACACACCTTTCCCCTTAAGCAAGCATAAGTTGGGTTTCTAAATTTGAGACCCTGTTCTGTTTTGTAATTCAGTTCCTGTGTAGCCAAGTTTACATTCCGTGTATTAGTGATATCTTATGATGTTTCTTTTTCTGTGTGACTTATTTCAGTTAGAATCATCATACCTGAATGCACTCATTATTCTGCTACGGGCCTGATGACATTGATTTCATTGCTGAGTGATATTGCATTGTACGTAAGTACCACAACTTCTTTATCCATTTTTCACTTTCTGCGATATTGAACTTGTACCGTAAACCAGGTTCTTGTAAACAGAGCCGTCCCAACCTTTGGGGTGGCTGTGTCTTTTTGATTTTAATTTCCCTAAGCTATAGGACCATAAGTGGAAGTGCCCTAGGCTCTGTTGCTTTGTTTTTTAGATGTTTCAGGAAACACCATACACTTCTCCCGAGTGGCTGTTGGCAATTTACATCCCGCCCATCAGCATAACAAGGCTCCCAGTTCTCCATGGCCTGTCCTGCCTTTCTGGATTTTACACTTTTTTCAGATGGCCCTTTTGACCGGGGGGAAGTGAGACTTCATTGTAGTGCAGATTTCCTTTGCAAGCTTGCTTGGTTGGCCAAAAAGGGCGTATGCGTTTTTTCCTGAATATATTCAGGAAAAAACGCATACGCCCTTTTTGGCCAAGTGCATCATTGTGGACGTTCTGCCTCTTTTCCTATGCTTTAAATGCAATTCCAGTCTACCTCCTGAAATCGGTTTCCTGCAATTCTGCCCCGCTTTCAAGTCCTCTTGGCAGCCTTACTTCAGTATATTTTTGGACGATAGCTGTCATTCATAACTCTGCAGGTTTCTGAATTACAGTGCCCCTGAGCTCCTTTCTTCAACTCGCTTTCTCGTGAGCTGGCCGCAACACCGCAGGATTGCTTCAAGCCCTAATCTGGTTCCGGTACGGCACGCTGAGCCTTTGGTTAATTCCTCTTCCTGGTGGGAAATGAGAGTTAAATTTGCCCGTCCAGACACCTCCAGCTAGTCTCTCATTGGTTCTCCATATTCCTGTTCATCTTCCGCAGTAATTGCAAACTGGGCCAAACAGGAGGTTAAAGGCACTGACTCTCCAAGTCGGGAGAGTGTTAGTAAAGCGTCTGGAATGTTGCACCCGAGCACCAGGGGACGAAAACTGACACATATTGGAACACGTCTCCCGATCACACGGTTGATCATACTCTGGGTTCCACATGCATGTTTTAGCTGAAGGAAGAATCCCTTAAACCTGGAGAGTTGAGACCCGTGGAATGGGTACCATGCAATATGACTTCAAAGGGTCTTCATTTGCTCACCGAACCTCTCCAGTCCTATCACTGCTGCGTTTATGCCCCTGTACACACGCTTGATTCTCTTTCGGAGACATAGCAATCCATAGGTTTTAAGATACTTCCTAGTCAGGTACATTCTTAGGCGTTTAATATGGGGTGTTGAGTCCATTTCGTTGAGCAAAGAGTAGCTCTTGTCTATTCCATATTTGGTTTAAGGAACTTTATCTGTGCTCATTTCAATCTCTGGTTTTATGCAGCCCCCCAACACACCTTTCCCCTTAAGCAAGCATAAGTTGGTTTTCTAAATTTGAGACCCTGTTCTGTTTTGTAATTCAGTTCCTGTGTAGCCAAGTTTACATTCCGTGTATTAGTGATATCTTATGATGTTTCTTTTTCCGTGTGACTTATTTCAGTTAGAATCATCATACCTGAATCCACTCATTATGCTGCTACGGGCCTGATGACATAGATTTCATTGCTGAGTGATATTGCATTGTACGTAAGTACCACAACTTCTTTATCCATTTTTCACTTTCTGCGATATTGAACTTGTACCGTAAAACAGGTTCTTGTAAACAGAGCCGTCCCAACCTTTGGGGTGTCTGTGTCTTTTTGATTTTAATTTCCCTAAGCTATAGGACCATAAGTGGAAGTGCCCTAGGCTCTGTTGCTTTGTTTTTTAGAAGTTTCAGGAAACACCATACACTTCTCCCGAGTGGCTGTTGGCAATTTACATCCCGCCCATCAGCATAACAAGGCTCCCAGTTCTCCATGGCCTGGCCTGCCTTTCTGGATTTTACACTTGTTTCAGATGGCCCTTTTGACCGGAGGGAAGTGAGACTTCATTGTAGTGCAGATTTCCTTTGCAAGCTTGCTTGGTTGGCCAAAAAGGGCGTATGCGTTTTTTCCTGAATATATTCAGGAAAAAACGCATACGCCCTTTTTGGCCAAGTGCATCATTGTGGACGTTCTGCCTCTTTTCCTATGCTTTAAATGCAATTCCAGTCTACCTCCTGAAATCGGTTTCCTGCAATTCTGTCCCGCTTTCAAGTCCTCTTGGCAGCCTTACTTCAGTATATTTTTGGACGATAGCTGTCATTTATAACTCTGCAGGTTTCTGAATTACAGTGCCCCTGAGCTCCTTTCTTCAACTCGCTTTCTCGTGAGCTGGCCGCAACACCGCAGGATTGCTTCAGGCCCTAATCTGGTTCCGGCAAGGCACGCTGAGCCTTTGGTTAATTCCTCTTCCTGGTGGGAAATGAGAGTTAAATTTGCCCGTCCAGACACCTCCAGCTAGTCTCTCATTGGTTCTCCCTATTCCTGTTCATCTTCCGCAGAAATTGCAAACTGGGCCAAACAGGAGGTTAAAGGCACTGACTCTCCAAGTCGGGAGAGTGTTAGTAAAGCGTCTGGAATGTTGCACCCGAGCACCAGGGGACGAAAACTGACACATATTGGAACACGTCTCCCGATCACACGGTTGATCATACTCTGGGTTCCACATGCATGTTTTAGCTGAAGGAAGAATACCTTAAACCTGGAGAGTTGAGACCCGTGGAATGGGTACCATGCAATATGACTTCAAAGGGTCTTCATTTGCTCACCGAACCTCTCCAGTCCTATCACTGCTGCGTTTATACCCCTGTACACACGCTTGATTCTCTTTCGGAGACATAGCAATCCATAGGTTTTAAGATACTTCCTAGTCAGATACATTCTTAGGCGTTTAATATGGGGTGTTGAGTCCATTTCGTTGAGCAAGGAGTAGCTCTTGTCTATTCCATATTTGGTTTAAGGAACTTTATCTGTGCTCATTTCAATCTCTGGTTTTATGCAGCCCCCCAACACACCTTTCCCCTTAAGCAAGCATAAGTTGGTTTTCTAAATTTGAGACCCTGTTCTGTTTTGTAATTCAGTTCCTGTGTAGCCAAGTTTACATTCCGTGTATTAGTGATATCTTATGATGTTTCTTTTTCTGTGTGACTTATTTCAGTTAGAATCATCATACCTGAATGCACTCATTATGCTGCTACGGGCCTGATGACATAGATTTCATTGCTGAGTGATATTGCATTGTACGTAAGTACCACAACTTCTTTATCCATTTTTCACTTTCTGCGATATTGAACTTGTACCGTAAACCAGGTTCTTGTAAACAGAGCCGTCCCAACCTTTGGGGTGGCTGTGTCTTTTTGATTTTAATTTCCCTAAGCTATAGGACCATAAGTGGAAGTGCCCTAGGCTCTGTTGCTTTGTTTTTTAGAAGTTTCAGGAAACACCATACACTTCTCCCGAGTGGCTGTTGGCAATTTACATCCCGCCCATCAGCATAACAAGGCTCCCAGTTCTCCATGGCCTGTCCTGCCTTTCTGGATTTTACACTTTTTTCAGATGGCCCTTTTGACCGGGGGGAAGTGAGACTTCATTGTAGTGCAGATTTCCTTTGCAAGCTTGCTTGGTTGGCCAAAAAGGGCGTATGCGTTTTTTCCTGAATATATTCAGGAAAAAACGCATACGCCCTTTTTGGCCAAGTGCATCATTGTGGACGTTCTGCCTCTTTTCCTATGCTTTAAATGCAATTCCAGTCTACCTCCTGAAATCGGTTTCCTGCAATTCTGCCCCGCTTTCAAGTCCTCTTGGCAGCCTTACTTCAGTATATTTTTGGACGATAGCTGTCATTCATAACTCTGCAGGTTTCTGAACTACAGTGCCCCTGAGCTCCTTTCTTCAACTCGCTTTCTCGTGAGCTGGCCGCAACACGGCAGGATTGCTTCAGGCCCTAATCTGGTTCCGGTACGGCACGCTGAGCCTTTGGTTAATTCCTCTTCCTGGTGGGAAATGAGAGTTAAATTTGCCCGTCCAGACACCTCCAGCTAGTCTCTCATTGGTTCTCCCTATTCCTGTTCATCTTCCGCAGAAATTGCAAACTGGGCCAAACAGGAGGTTAAAGGCACTGACTCTCCAAGTCGGGAGAGTGTTAGTAAAGCGTCTGGAATGTTGCACCCGAGCACCAGGGGACGAAAACTTACACATATTGGAACACGTCTCCCGATCACACGGTTGATCATACTCTGGGTTCCACATGCATGTTTTAGCTGAAGGAAGAATACCTTAAACCTGGAGAGTTGAGACCCGTGGAATGGGTACCATGCAATATGACTTCAAAGGGTCTTCATTTGCTCACCGAACCTCTCCAGTCCTATCACTGCTGTGTTTATACCCCTGTACACATGCTTGATTCTCTTTCGGAGACATAGCAATCCATAGGTTTTAAGATACTTCCTAGTCAGGTACATTCTTAGGCGTTTAATATGGGGTGTTGAGTCCATTTCGTTGAGCAAGGAGTAGCTCTTGTCTATTCCATATTTGGTTTAAGGAACTTTATCTGTGCTCATTTCAATCTCTGGTTTTATGCAGCCCCCCAACACACCTTTCCCCTTAAGCAAGCATAAGTTGGGTTTCTAAATTTGAGACCCTGTTCTGTTTTGTAATTCAGTTCCTGTGTAGCCAAGTTTACATTCCGTGTATTAGTGATATCTTATGATGTTTCTTTTTCTGTGTGACTTATTTCAGTTAGAATCATCATACCTGAATGCACTCATTATTCTGCTACGGGCCTGATGACATTGATTTCATTGCTGAGTGATATTGCATTGTACGTAAGTACCACAACTTCTTTATCCATTTTTCACTTTCTGCGATATTGAACTTGTACCGTAAACCAGGTTCTTGTAAACAGAGCCGTCCCAACCTTTGGGGTGGCTGTGTCTTTTTGATTTTAATTTCCCTAAGCTATAGGACCATAAGTGGAAGTGCCCTAGGCTCTGTTGCTTTGTTTTTTAGATGTTTCAGGAAACACCATACACTTCTCCCGAGTGGCTGTTGGCAATTTACATCCCGCCCATCAGCATAACAAGGCTCCCAGTTCTCCATGGCCTGTCCTGCCTTTCTGGATTTTACACTTTTTTCAGATGGCCCTTTTGACCGGGGGGAAGTGAGACTTCATTGTAGTGCAGATTTCCTTTGCAAGCTTGCTTGGTTGGCCAAAAAGGGCGTATGCGTTTTTTCCTGAATATATTCAGGAAAAAACGCATACGCCCTTTTTGGCCAAGTGCATCATTGTGGACGTTCTGCCTCTTTTCCTATGCTTTAAATGCAATTCCAGTCTACCTCCTGAAATCGGTTTCCTGCAATTCTGCCCCGCTTTCAAGTCCTCTTGGCAGCCTTACTTCAGTATATTTTTGGACGATAGCTGTCATTCATAACTCTGCAGGTTTCTGAATTACAGTGCCCCTGAGCTCCTTTCTTCAACTCGCTTTCTCGTGAGCTGGCCGCAACACCGCAGGATTGCTTCAAGCCCTAATCTGGTTCCGGTACGGCACGCTGAGCCTTTGGTTAATTCCTCTTCCTGGTGGGAAATGAGAGTTAAATTTGCCCGTCCAGACACCTCCAGCTAGTCTCTCATTGGTTCTCCATATTCCTGTTCATCTTCCGCAGTAATTGCAAACTGGGCCAAACAGGAGGTTAAAGGCACTGACTCTCCAAGTCGGGAGAGTGTTAGTAAAGCGTCTGGAATGTTGCACCCGAGCACCAGGGGACGAAAACTGACACATATTGGAACACGTCTCCCGATCACACGGTTGATCATACTCTGGGTTCCACATGCATGTTTTAGCTGAAGGAAGAATCCCTTAAACCTGGAGAGTTGAGACCCGTGGAATGGGTACCATGCAATATGACTTCAAAGGGTCTTCATTTGCTCACCGAACCTCTCCAGTCCTATCACTGCTGCGTTTATGCCCCTGTACACACGCTTGATTCTCTTTCGGAGACATAGCAATCCATAGGTTTTAAGATACTTCCTAGTCAGGTACATTCTTAGGCGTTTAATATGGGGTGTTGAGTCCATTTCGTTGAGCAAAGAGTAGCTCTTGTCTATTCCATATTTGGTTTAAGGAACTTTATCTGTGCTCATTTCAATCTCTGGTTTTATGCAGCCCCCCAACACACCTTTCCCCTTAAGCAAGCATAAGTTGGTTTTCTAAATTTGAGACCCTGTTCTGTTTTGTAATTCAGTTCCTGTGTAGCCAAGTTTACATTCCGTGTATTAGTGATATCTTATGATGTTTCTTTTTCCGTGTGACTTATTTCAGTTAGAATCATCATACCTGAATCCACTCATTATGCTGCTACGGGCCTGATGACATAGATTTCATTGCTGAGTGATATTGCATTGTACGTAAGTACCACAACTTCTTTATCCATTTTTCACTTTCTGCGATATTGAACTTGTACCGTAAAACAGGTTCTTGTAAACAGAGCCGTCCCAACCTTTGGGGTGTCTGTGTCTTTTTGATTTTAATTTCCCTAAGCTATAGGACCATAAGTGGAAGTGCCCTAGGCTCTGTTGCTTTGTTTTTTAGAAGTTTCAGGAAACACCATACACTTCTCCCGAGTGGCTGTTGGCAATTTACATCCCGCCCATCAGCATAACAAGGCTCCCAGTTCTCCATGGCCTGGCCTGCCTTTCTGGATTTTACACTTGTTTCAGATGGCCCTTTTGACCGGAGGGAAGTGAGACTTCATTGTAGTGCAGATTTCCTTTGCAAGCTTGCTTGGTTGGCCAAAAAGGGCGTATGCGTTTTTTCCTGAATATATTCAGGAAAAAACGCATACGCCCTTTTTGGCCAAGTGCATCATTGTGGACGTTCTGCCTCTTTTCCTATGCTTTAAATGCAATTCCAGTCTACCTCCTGAAATCGGTTTCCTGCAATTCTGTCCCGCTTTCAAGTCCTCTTGGCAGCCTTACTTCAGTATATTTTTGGACGATAGCTGTCATTTATAACTCTGCAGGTTTCTGAATTACAGTGCCCCTGAGCTCCTTTCTTCAACTCGCTTTCTCGTGAGCTGGCCGCAACACCGCAGGATTGCTTCAGGCCCTAATCTGGTTCCGGCAAGGCACGCTGAGCCTTTGGTTAATTCCTCTTCCTGGTGGGAAATGAGAGTTAAATTTGCCCGTCCAGACACCTCCAGCTAGTCTCTCATTGGTTCTCCCTATTCCTGTTCATCTTCCGCAGAAATTGCAAACTGGGCCAAACAGGAGGTTAAAGGAACTGACTCTCCAAGTCGGGAGAGTGTTAGTAAAGCGTCTGGAATGTTGCACCCGAGCACCAGGGCACGAAAACTGACACATATTGGAACACGTCTCCCGATCACACGGTTGATCATACTCTGGGTTCCACATGCATGTTTTAGCTGAAGGAAGAATACCTTAAACCTGGAGAGTTGAGACCGTTGGAATGGGTACCATGCAATATGACTTCAAAGGGTCTTCATTTGCTCACCGAACCTCTCCAGTCCTATCACTGCTGCGTTTATGCCCCTGTACACACGCTTGATTCTCTTTCGGAGACATAGCAATCCATAGGTTTTAAGATACTTCCTAGTCAGGTACATTCTTAGGCGTTTAATATGGGGTGTTGAGTCCATTTCGTTGAGCAAGGAGTAGCTCTTGTCTATTCCATATTTGGCTTAAGGAACTTTATCTGTGCTCATTTCAATCTCTGGTTTTATGCAGCACCCCAACTCACCTTTCCCCTTAAGCAAGCATAAGTTGGTTTTCTAAATTTGAGACCCTGTTCTGTTTTGTAATTCAGTTCCTGTGTAGCCAAGTTTACATTCCGTGTATTAGTGATATCTTATGATGTTTCTTTTTCTGTGTGACTTATTTCAGTTAGAATCATCATACCTGAATCCACTCATTATGCTGCTACGGGCCTGATGACATAGATTTCATTGCTGAGTGATATTGCATTGTACGTAAGTACCACAACTTCTTTATCCATTTTTCACTTTCTGCGATATTGAACTTGTACCGTAAACCAGGTTCTTGTAAACAGAGCCGTCCCAACCTTTGGGGTGGCTGTGTCTTTTTGATTTTAATTTCCCTAAGCTATAAGACCATAAGTGGAAGTGCCCTAGGCTCTGTTGCTTTGTTTTTTAGAAGTTTCAGGAAACACCATACACCTCTCCTGAGTGGCTGTTGGCAATTTACATCCCGCCCATCAGCATAACAAGGCTCCCAGTTCTCCATGGCCTGTCCTGCCTTTCTGGATTTTACACTTTTTTCAGATGGCCCTTTTGACCGGGGGGAAGTGAGACTTCATTGTAGTGCAGATTTCCTTTGCAAGCTTGCTTGGTTGGCCAAAAAGGGCGTATGCGTTTTTTCCTGAATATATTCAGGAAAAAACGCATACGCCCTTTTTGGCCAAGTGCATCATTGTGGACGTTCTGCCTCTTTTCCTATGCTTTAAATGCAATTCCAGTCTACCTCCTGAAATCGGTTTCCTGCAATTCTGCCCCGCTTTCAAGTCCTCTTGGCAGCCTTACTTCAGTATATTTTTGGACGATAGCTGTCATTTATAACTCTGCAGGTTTCTGAATTACAGTGCCCCTCAGCTCCTTTCTTCAACTCGCTTTCTTGTGAGCTGGCCGCAACACCGCAGGATTGGTTCAGGCCCTAATCTGGTTCCGGCACGGCACGCTGAGCCTTTGGTTAATTCCTCTTCCTGGTGGGAAATGAGAGTTAAATTTGCCCGTCCAGACACCTCCAGCTAGTCTCTCATTGGTTCTCCCTATTCCTGTTCATCTTCCGCAGAAATTGCAAACTGGGCCAAACAGGAGGTTAAAGGAACTGACTCTCCAAGTCGGGAGAGTGTTAGTAAAGCGTCTGGAATGTTGCACCCGAGCACCAGGGGACGAAAACTGACACATATTGGAACACGTCTCCCGATCACACGGTTGATCATACTCTGGGTTCCACATGCATGTTTTAGCTGAAGGAAGAATACCTTAAACCTGGAGAGTTGAGACCCGTGGAATGGGTACCATGCAATATGACTTCAAAGGGTCTTCATTTGCTCACCGAACCTCTCCAGTCCTATCACTGCTGCGTTTATGCCCCTGTACACACGCTTGATTCTCTTTCGGAGACATAGCAATCCATAGGTTTTAAGATACTTCCTAGTCAGGTACATTCTTAGGCGTTTAATATGGGGTGTTGAGTCCATTTCGTTGAGCAAGGAGTAGCTCTTGTCTATTCCATATTTGGTTTAAGGAACTTTATCTGTGCTCATTTCAATCTCTGGTTTTATGCAGCCCCCCAACATACCTTTCCCCTTAAGCAAGCATATGTTGGTTTTCTAAATTTGAGACCCTGTTCTGTTTTGTAATTCAGTTCCTGTGTAGCCAAGTTTACATTCCGTGTATTAGTGATACCTTATGATGTTTCTTTTTCTGTGTGACTTATTTCAGTTAGAATCATCATACCTGAATCCACTCATTATGCTGCTACGGGCCTGATGACATAGATTTCATTGCTGAGTGATATTGCATTGTACGTAAGTACCACAACTTCTTTATCCATTTTTCACTTTCTGCGATATTGAACTTGTACCGTAAACCAGGTTCTTGTAAACAGAGCCGTCCCAACCTTTGGGGTGGCTGTGTCTTTTTGATTTTAATTTCCCTAAGCTATAGGACCATAAGTGGAAGTGCCCTAGGCTCTGTTGCTTTGTTTTTTAGAACTTTCAGGAAACACCATACACTTCTCCCGAGTGGCTGTTGGCAATTTACATCCCGCCCATCAGCATAACAAGGCTCCCAGTTCTCCATGGCCTGTCCTGCCTTTCTGGATTTTACACTTTTTTCAGATGGCCCTTTTGACCGGGGGGAAGTGAGACTTCATTGTAGTGCAGATTTCCTTTGCAAGCTTGCTTGGTTGGCCAAAAAGGGCGTATGCGTTTTTTCCTGAATATATTCAGGAAAAAACGCATACGCCCTTTTTGGCCAAGTGCATCATTGTGGACGTTCTGCCTCTTCTCCTATGCTTTAAATGCAATTCCAGTCTACCTCCTGAAATCGGTTTCCTGCAATTCTGCCCCGCTTTCAAGTCCTCTTGGCAGCCTTACTTCAGTATATTTTTGGATGATAGCTGTCATTTATAACTCTGCAGGTTTGTGAATTACAGTGCCCCTGAGCTCCTTTCTTCAACTCGCTTTCTCGTGAGCTGGCCGCAACACGGCAGGATTGCTTCAGGCCCTAATCTGGTTCCGGCACGGCACGCTGAGCCTTTGGTTAATTCCTCTTCCTGGTGGGAAATGAGAGTTAAATTTGCCCGTCCAGACACCTCCAGCTAGTCTCTCATTGGTTCTCCCTATTCCTGTTCATCTTCCGCAGAAATTGCAAACTGGGCCAAACAGGAGGTTAAAGGCACTGACTCTCCAAGTCGGGAGAGTGTTAGTAAAGCGTCTGGAATGTTGCACCCGAGCACCAGGGGACGAAAACTGACACATATTGGAACACGTCTCCCGATCACACGGTTGATCATACTCTGGGTTCCACATGCATGTTTTAGCTGAAGGAAGAATACCTTAAACCTGGAGAGTTGAGACCTGTGGAATGGGTACCATGCAATATGACTTCAAAGGGTCTTCATTTGCTCACCGAACCTCTCCAGTCCTATCACTGCTGTGTTTATGCCCCTGTACACACGCTTGATTCTCTTTCAGAGACATAGCAATCCATAGGTTTTAAGATACTTCCTAGTCAGGTACATTCTTAGGCGTTTAATTTGGGGTGTTGAGTCCATTTCGTTGAGCAAGGAGTAGCTCTTGTCTATTCCATATTTGGCTTAAGGAACTTTATCTGTGCTCATTTCAATCTCTGGTTTTATGCAGCACCCCAACTCACCTTTCCCCTTCAGCAAGCATAAGTTGGTTTTCTAAATTTGAGACCCTGTTCTGTTTTGTAATTCAGTTCCTGTGTAGCCAAGTTTACATTCCGTGTATTAGTGATATCTTATGATGTTTCTTTTTCTGTGTGACTTATTTCAGTTAGAATCATCATACCTGAATCCACTCATTATGCTGCTACGGGCCTGATGACATAGATTTCATTGCTGAGTGATATTGCATTGTACGTAAGTACCACAACTTCTTTATCCATTTTACACTTTCTGCGATATTGAACTTGTACCATAAACCAGGTTCTTGTAAACAGAGCCGTCCCAACCTTTGGGGTGGCTGTGTCTTTTTGATTTTAATTTCCCTAAGCTATAGGACCATAAGTGGAAGTGCCCTAGGCTCTGTTGCTTTGTTTTTTAGAACTTTCAGGAAACACCATACACCTCTCCTGAGTGGCTGTTGGCAATTTACATCCCGCCCATCAGCATAACAAGGCTCCCAGTTCTCCATGGCCTGTCCTGCCTTTCTGGATTTTACACTTTTTTCAGATGGCCCTTTTGACCGGGGGGAAGTGAGACTTCATTGTAGTGCAGATTTCCTTTGCAAGCTTGCTTGGTTGGCCAAAAAGGGCGTATGCGTTTTTTCCTGAATATATTCAGGAAAAAACGCATACGCCCTTTTTGGCCAAGTGCATCATTGTGGACGTTCTGCCTCTTTTCCTATGCTTTAAATGCAATTCCAGTCTACCTCCTGAAATCGGTTTCCTGCAATTCTGCCCCGCTTTCAAGTCCTCTTGGCAGCCTTACTTCAGTATATTTTTGGACGATAGCTGTCATTTATAACTCTGCAGGTTTCTGAATTACAGTGCCCCTCAGCTCCTTTCTTCAACTCGCTTTCTTGTGAGCTGGCCGCAACACCGCAGGATTGGTTCAGGCCCTAATCTGGTTCCGGCACGGCACGCTGAGCCTTTGGTTAATTCCTCTTCCTGGTGGGAAATGAGAGTTAAATTTGCCCGTCCAGACACCTCCAGCTAGTCTCTCATTGGTTCTCCCTATTCCTGTTCATCTTCCGCAGAAATTGCAAACTGGGCCAAACAGGAGGTTAAAGGAACTGACTCTCCAAGTCGGGAGAGTGTTAGTAAAGCGTCTGGAATGTTGCACCCGAGCACCAGGGGACGAAAACTGACACATATTGGAACACGTCTCCCGATCACACGGTTGATCATACTCTGGGTTCCACATGCATGTTTTAGCTGAAGGAAGAATACCTTAAACCTGGAGAGTTGAGACCGGTGGAATGGGTACCATGCAATATGACTTCAAAGGGTCTTCATTTGCTCACCGAACCTCTCCAGTCCTATCACTGCTGCGTTTATGCCCCTGTACACACGCTTGATTCTCTTTCGGAGACATAGCAATCCATAGGTTTTAAGATACTTCCTAGTCAGGTACATTCTTAGGCGTTTAATATGGGGTGTTGAGTCCATTTCGTTGAGCAAGGAGTAGCTCTTGTCTATTCCATATTTGGTTTAAGGAACTTTATCTGTGCTCATTTCAATCTCTGGTTTTATGCAGCCCCCCAACATACCTTTCCCCTTAAGCAAGCATATGTTGGTTTTCTAAATTTGAGACCCTGTTCTGTTTTGTAATTCAGTTCCTGTGTAGCCAAGTTTACATTCCGTGTATTAGTGATACCTTATGATGTTTCTTTTTCTGTGTGACTTATTTCAGTTAGAATCATCATACCTGAATCCACTCATTATGCTGCTACGGGCCTGATGACATAGATTTCATTGCTGAGTGATATTGCATTGTACGTAAGTACCACAACTTCTTTATCCATTTTTCACTTTCTGCGATATTGAACTTGTACCGTAAACCAGGTTCTTGTAAACAGAGCCGTCCCAACCTTTGGGGTGGCTGTGTCTTTTTGATTTTAATTTCCCTAAGCTATAGGACCATAAGTGGAAGTGCCCTAGGCTCTGTTGCTTTGTTTTTTAGAACTTTCAGGAAACACCATACACTTCTCCCGAGTGGCTGTTGGCAATTTACATCCCGCCCATCAGCATAACAAGGCTCCCAGTTCTCCATGGCCTGTCCTGCCTTTCTGGATTTTACACTTTTTTCAGATGGCCCTTTTGACCGGGGGGAAGTGAGACTTCATTGTAGTGCAGATTTCCTTTGCAAGCTTGCTTGGTTGGCCAAAAAGGGCGTATGCGTTTTTTCCTGAATATATTCAGGAAAAAACGCATACGCCCTTTTTGGCCAAGTGCATCATTGTGGACGTTCTGCCTCTTCTCCTATGCTTTAAATGCAATTCCAGTCTACCTCCTGAAATCGGTTTCCTGCAATTCTGCCCCGCTTTCAAGTCCTCTTGGCAGCCTTACTTCAGTATATTTTTGGATGATAGCTGTCATTTATAACTCTGCAGGTTTGTGAATTACAGTGCCCCTGAGCTCCTTTCTTCAACTCGCTTTCTCGTGAGCTGGCCGCAACACGGCAGGATTGCTTCAGGCCCTAATCTGGTTCCGGCACGGCACGCTGAGCCTTTGGTTAATTCCTCTTCCTGGTGGGAAATGAGAGTTAAATTTGCCCGTCCAGACACCTCCAGCTAGTCTCTCATTGGTTCTCCCTATTCCTGTTCATCTTCCGCAGAAATTGCAAACTGGGCCAAACAGGAGGTTAAAGGCACTGACTCTCCAAGTCGGGAGAGTGTTAGTAAAGCGTCTGGAATGTTGCACCCGAGCACCAGGGGACGAAAACTGACACATATTGGAACACGTCTCCCGATCACACGGTTGATCATACTCTGGGTTCCACATGCATGTTTTAGCTGAAGGAAGAATACCTTAAACCTGGAGAGTTGAGACCTGTGGAATGGGTACCATGCAATATGACTTCAAAGGGTCTTCATTTGCTCACCGAACCTCTCCAGTCCTATCACTGCTGTGTTTATGCCCCTGTACACACGCTTGATTCTCTTTCAGAGACATAGCAATCCATAGGTTTTAAGATACTTCCTAGTCAGGTACATTCTTAGGCGTTTAATTTGGGGTGTTGAGTCCATTTCGTTGAGCAAGGAGTAGCTCTTGTCTATTCCATATTTGGCTTAAGGAACTTTATCTGTGCTCATTTCAATCTCTGGTTTTATGCAGCACCCCAACTCACCTTTCCCCTTCAGCAAGCATAAGTTGGTTTTCTAAATTTGAGACCCTGTTCTGTTTTGTAATTCAGTTCCTGTGTAGCCAAGTTTACATTCCGTGTATTAGTGATATCTTATGATGTTTCTTTTTCTGTGTGACTTATTTCAGTTAGAATCATCATACCTGAATCCACTCATTATGCTGCTACGGGCCTGATGACATAGATTTCATTGCTGAGTGATATTGCATTGTACGTAAGTACCACAACTTCTTTATCCATTTTACACTTTCTGCGATATTGAACTTGTACCATAAACCAGGTTCTTGTAAACAGAGCCGTCCCAACCTTTGGGGTGGCTGTGTCTTTTTGATTTTAATTTCCCTAAGCTATAGGACCATAAGTGGAAGTGCCCTAGGCTCTGTTGCTTTGTTTTTTAGAAGTTTCAGGAAACACCATACACCTCTCCTGAGTGGCTGTTGGCAATTTACATCCCGCCCATCAGCATAACAAGGCTCCCAGTTCTCCATGGCCTGTCCTGCCTTTCTGGATTTTACACTTTTTTCAGATGGCCCTTTTGACCGGGGGGAAGTGAGACTTCATTGTAGTGCAGATTTCCTTTGCAAGCTTGCTTGGTTGGCCAAAAAGGGCGTATGCGTTTTTTCCTGAATATATTCAGGAAAAAACGCATACGCCCTTTTTGGCCAAGTGCATCATTGTGGACGTTCTGCCTCTTTTCCTATGCTTTAAATGCAATTCCAGTCTACCTCCTGAAATCGGTTTCCTGCAATTCTGCCCCGCTTTCAAGTCCTCTTGGCAGCCTTACTTCAGTATATTTTTGGACGATAGCTGTCATTTATAACTCTGCAGGTTTCTGAATTACAGTGCCCCTCAGCTCCTTTCTTCAACTCGCTTTCTTGTGAGCTGGCCGCAACACCGCAGGATTGGTTCAGGCCCTAATCTGGTTCCGGCACGGCACGCTGAGCCTTTGGTTAATTCCTCTTCCTGGTGGGAAATGAGAGTTAAATTTGCCCGTCCAGACACCTCCAGCTAGTCTCTCATTGGTTCTCCCTATTCCTGTTCATCTTCCGCAGAAATTGCAAACTGGGCCAAACAGGAGGTTAAAGGAACTGACTCTCCAAGTCGGGAGAGTGTTAGTAAAGCGTCTGGAATGTTGCACCCGAGCACCAGGGGACGAAAACTGACACATATTGGAACACGTCTCCCGATCACACGGTTGATCATACTCTGGGTTCCACATGCATGTTTTAGCTGAAGGAAGAATACCTTAAACCTGGAGAGTTGAGACCGGTGGAATGGGTACCATGCAATATGACTTCAAAGGGTCTTCATTTGCTCACCGAACCTCTCCAGTCCTATCACTGCTGCGTTTATGCCCCTGTACACACGCTTGATTCTCTTTCGGAGACATAGCAATCCATAGGTTTTAAGATACTTCCTAGTCAGGTACATTCTTAGGCGTTTAATATGGGGTGTTGAGTCCATTTCGTTGAGCAAGGAGTAGCTCTTGTCTATTCCATATTTGGTTTAAGGAACTTTATCTGTGCTCATTTCAATCTCTGGTTTTATGCAGCCCCCCAACATACCTTTCCCCTTAAGCAAGCATATGTTGGTTTTCTAAATTTGAGACCCTGTTCTGTTTTGTAATTCAGTTCCTGTGTAGCCAAGTTTACATTCCGTGTATTAGTGATACCTTATGATGTTTCTTTTTCTGTGTGACTTATTTCAGTTAGAATCATCATACCTGAATCCACTCATTATGCTGCTACGGGCCTGATGACATAGATTTCATTGCTGAGTGATATTGCATTGTACGTAAGTACCACAACTTCTTTATCCATTTTTCACTTTCTGCGATATTGAACTTGTACCGTAAACCAGGTTCTTGTAAACAGAGCCGTCCCAACCTTTGGGGTGGCTGTGTCTTTTTGATTTTAATTTCCCTAAGCTATAGGACCATAAGTGGAAGTGCCCTAGGCTCTGTTGCTTTGTTTTTTAGAACTTTCAGGAAACACCATACACTTCTCCCGAGTGGCTGTTGGCAATTTACATCCCGCCCATCAGCATAACAAGGCTCCCAGTTCTCCATGGCCTGTCCTGCCTTTCTGGATTTTACACTTTTTTCAGATGGCCCTTTTGACCGGGGGGAAGTGAGACTTCATTGTAGTGCAGATTTCCTTTGCAAGCTTGCTTGGTTGGCCAAAAAGGGCGTATGCGTTTTTTCCTGAATATATTCAGGAAAAAACGCATACGCCCTTTTTGGCCAAGTGCATCATTGTGGACGTTCTGCCTCTTCTCCTATGCTTTAAATGCAATTCCAGTCTACCTCCTGAAATCGGTTTCCTGCAATTCTGCCCCGCTTTCAAGTCCTCTTGGCAGCCTTACTTCAGTATATTTTTGGATGATAGCTGTCATTTATAACTCTGCAGGTTTGTGAATTACAGTGCCCCTGAGCTCCTTTCTTCAACTCGCTTTCTCGTGAGCTGGCCGCAACACGGCAGGATTGCTTCAGGCCCTAATCTGGTTCCGGCACGGCACGCTGAGCCTTTGGTTAATTCCTCTTCCTGGTGGGAAATGAGAGTTAAATTTGCCCGTCCAGACACCTCCAGCTAGTCTCTCATTGGTTCTCCCTATTCCTGTTCATCTTCCGCAGAAATTGCAAACTGGGCCAAACAGGAGGTTAAAGGCACTGACTCTCCAAGTCGGGAGAGTGTTAGTAAAGCGTCTGGAATGTTGCACCCGAGCACCAGGGGACGAAAACTGACACATATTGGAACACGTCTCCCGATCACACGGTTGATCATACTCTGGGTTCCACATGCATGTTTTAGCTGAAGGAAGAATACCTTAAACCTGGAGAGTTGAGACCTGTGGAATGGGTACCATGCAATATGACTTCAAAGGGTCTTCATTTGCTCACCGAACCTCTCCAGTCCTATCACTGCTGTGTTTATGCCCCTGTACACACGCTTGATTCTCTTTCAGAGACATAGCAATCCATAGGTTTTAAGATACTTCCTAGTCAGGTACATTCTTAGGCGTTTAATTTGGGGTGTTGAGTCCATTTCGTTGAGCAAGGAGTAGCTCTTGTCTATTCCATATTTGGCTTAAGGAACTTTATCTGTGCTCATTTCAATCTCTGGTTTTATGCAGCACCCCAACTCACCTTTCCCCTTCAGCAAGCATAAGTTGGTTTTCTAAATTTGAGACCCTGTTCTGTTTTGTAATTCAGTTCCTGTGTAGCCAAGTTTACATTCCGTGTATTAGTGATATCTTATGATGTTTCTTTTTCTGTGTGACTTATTTCAGTTAGAATCATCATACCTGAATCCACTCATTATGCTGCTACGGGCCTGATGACATAGATTTCATTGCTGAGTGATATTGCATTGTACGTAAGTACCACAACTTCTTTATCCATTTTACACTTTCTGCGATATTGAACTTGTACCATAAACCAGGTTCTTGTAAACAGAGCCGTCCCAACCTTTGGGGTGGCTGTGTCTTTTTGATTTTAATTTCCCTAAGCTATAGGACCATAAGTGGAAGTGCCCTAGGCTCTGTTGCTTTGTTTTTTAGAAGTTTCAGGAAACACCATACACCTCTCCTGAGTGGCTGTTGGCAATTTACATCCCGCCCATCAGCATAACAAGGCTCCCAGTTCTCCATGGCCTGTCCTGCCTTTCTGGATTTTACACTTTTTTCAGATGGCCCTTTTGACCGGGGGGAAGTGAGACTTCATTGTAGTGCAGATTTCCTTTGCAAGCTTGCTTGGTTGGCCAAAAAGGGCGTATGCGTTTTTTCCTGAATATATTCAGGAAAAAACGCATACGCCCTTTTTGGCCAAGTGCATCATTGTGGACGTTCTGCCTCTTTTCCTATGCTTTAAATGCAATTCCAGTCTACCTCCTGAAATCGGTTTCCTGCAATTCTGCCCCGCTTTCAAGTCCTCTTGGCAGCCTTACTTCAGTATATTTTTGGACGATAGCTGTCATTTATAACTCTGCAGGTTTCTGAATTACAGTGCCCCTCAGCTCCTTTCTTCAACTCGCTTTCTCGTGAGCTGGCCGCAACACCGCAGGATTGCTTCAGGCCCTAATCTGGTTCCGGCACGGCACGCTGAGCCTTTGGTTAATTCCTCTTCCTGGTGGGAAATGAGAGTTAAATTTGCCCGTCCAGACACCTCCAGCTAGTCTCTCATTGGTTCTCCCTATTCCTGTTCATCTTCCGCAGAAATTGCAAACTGGGCCAAACAGGAGGTTAAAGGCACTGACTCTCCAAGTCGGGAGAGTGTTAGTAAAGCGTCTGGAATGTTGCACCCGAGCACCAGGGGACGAAAACTGACACATATTGGAACACGTCTCCCGATCACACGGTTGATCATACTCTGGGTTCCACATGCATGTTTTAGCTGAAGGAAGAATACCTTAAACCTGGAGAGTTGAGACCCGTGGAATGGGTACCATGCAATATGACTTCAAAGGGTCTTCATTTGCTCACCGAACCTCTCCAGTCCTATCACTGCTGCGTTTATGCCCCTGTACACACGCTTGATTCTCTTTCGGAGACATAGCAATCCATAGGTTTTAAGATACTTCCTAGTCAGGTACATTCTTAGGCGTTTAATATGGGGTGTTGAGTCCATTTCGTTGAGCAAGGAGTAGCTCTTGTCTATTCCATATTTGGTTTAAGGAACTTTATCTGTGCTCATTTCAATCTCTGGTTTTATGCAGCCCCCCAACATACCTTTCCCCTTAAGCAAGCATAAGTTGGTTTTCTAAATTTGAGACCCTGTTCTGTTTTGTAATTCAGTTCCTGTGTAGCCAAGTTTACATTCCGTGTATTAGTGATACCTTATGATGTTTCTTTTTCTGTGTGACTTATTTCAGTTAGAATCATCATACCTGAATCCACTCATTATGCTGCTACGGGCCTGATGACATAGATTTCATTGCTGAGTGATATTGCATTGTACGTAAGTACCACAACTTCTTTATCCATTTTTCACTTTCTGCGATATTGAACTTGTACCGTAAACCAGGTTCTTGTAAACAGAGCCGTCCCAACCTTTGGGGTGGCTGTGTCTTTTTGATTTTAATTTCCCTAAGCTATAGGACCATAAGTGGAAGTGCCCTAGGCTCTGTTGCTTTGTTTTTTAGAACTTTCAGGAAACACCATACACTTCTCCCGAGTGGCTGTTGGCAATTTACATCCCGCCCATCAGCATAACAAGGCTCCCAGTTCTCCATGGCCTGTCCTGCCTTTCTGGATTTTACACTTTTTTCAGATGGCCCTTTTGACCGGGGGGAAGTGAGACTTCATTGTAGTGCAGATTTCCTTTGCAAGCTTGCTTGGTTGGCCAAAAAGGGCGTATGCGTTTTTTCCTGAATATATTCAGGAAAAAACGCATACGCCCTTTTTGGCCAAGTGCATCATTGTGGACGTTCTGCCTCTTCTCCTATGCTTTAAATGCAATTCCAGTCTACCTCCTGAAATCGGTTTCCTGCAATTCTGCCCCGCTTTCAAGTCCTCTTGGCAGCCTTACTTCAGTATATTTTTGGATGATAGCTGTCATTTATAACTCTGCAGGTTTGTGAATTACAGTGCCCCTGAGCTCCTTTCTTCAACTCGCTTTCTCGTGAGCTGGCCGCAACACCGCAGGATTGCTTCAGGCCCTAATCTGGTTCCGGCACGGCACGCTGAGCCTTTGGTTAATTCCTCTTCCTGGTGGGAAATGAGAGTTAAATTTGCCCGTCCAGACACCTCCAGCTAGTCTCTCATTGGTTCTCCCTATTCCTGTTCATCTTCCGCAGAAATTGCAAACTGGGCCAAACAGGAGGTTAAAGGCACTGACTCTCCAAGTCGGGAGAGTGTTAGTAAAGCGTCTGGAATGTTGCACCCAAGCACCAGGGGACGAAAACTGACACATATTGGAACACGTCTCCCGATCACACGGTTGATCATACTCTGGGTTCCACATGCATGTTTTAGCTGAGGGAAGAATACCTTAAACCTGGAGAGTTGAGACCTGTGGAATGGGTACCATGTAATATGACTTCAAAGGGTCTTCATTTGCTCACCGAACCTCTCCAGTCCTATCACTGCTGTGTTTATGCCCCTGTACACACGCTTGATTCTCTTTCAGAGACATAGCAATCCATAGGTTTTAAGATACTTCCTAGTCAGGTACATTCTTAGGCGTTTAATTTGGGGTGTTGAGTCCATTTCGTTGAGCAAGGAGTAGCTCTTGTCTATTCCATATTTGGCTTAAGGAACTTTATCTGTGCTCATTTCAATCTCTGGTTTTATGCAGCACCCCAACTCACCTTTCCCCTTCAGCAAGCATAAGTTGGTTTTCTAAATTTGAGACCCTGTTCTGTTTTGTAATTCAGTTCCTGTGTAGCCAAGTTTACATTCCGTGTATTAGTGATATCTTATGATGTTTCTTTTTCTGTGTGACTTATTTCAGTTAGAATCATCATACCTGAATCCACTCATTATGCTGCTACGGGCCTGATGACATAGATTTCATTGCTGAGTGATATTGCATTGTACGTAAGTACCACAACTTCTTTATCCATTTTACACTTTCTGCGATATTGAACTTGTACCGTAAACCAGGTTCTTGTAAACAGAGCCGTCCCAACCTTTGGGGTGGCTGTGTCTTTTTGATTTTAATTTCCCTAAGCTATAGGACCATAAGTGGAAGTGCCCTAGGCTCTGTTGCTTTGTTTTTTAGAAGTTTCAGGAAACACCATACACCTCTCCTGAGTGGCTGTTGGCAATTTACATCCCGCCCATCAGCATAACAAGGCTCCCAGTTCTCCATGGCCTGTCCTGCCTTTCTGGATTTTACACTTTTTTCAGATGGCCCTTTTGACCGGGGGGAAGTGAGACTTCATTGTAGTGCAGATTTCCTTTGCAAGCTTGCTTGGTTGGCCAAAAAGGGCGTATGCGTTTTTTCCTGAATATATTCAGGAAAAAACGCATACGCCCTTTTTGGCCAAGTGCATCATTGTGGACGTTCTGCCTCTTTTCCTATGCTTTAAATGCAATTCCAGTCTACCTCCTGAAATCGGTTTCCTGCAATTCTGCCCCGCTTTCAAGTCCTCTTGGCAGCCTTACTTCAGTATATTTTTGGACGATAGCTGTCATTTATAACTCTGCAGGTTTCTGAATTACAGTGCCCCTCAGCTCCTTTCTTCAACTCGCTTTCTCGTGAGCTGGCCGCAACACCGCAGGATTGCTTCAGGCCCTAATCTGGTTCCGGCACGGCACGCTGAGCCTTTGGTTAATTCCTCTTCCTGGTGGGAAATGAGAGTTAAATTTGCCCGTCCAGACACCTCCAGCTAGTCTCTCATTGGTTCTCCCTATTCCTGTTCATCTTCCGCAGAAATTGCAAACTGGGCCAAACAGGAGGTTAAAGGCACTGAGTCTCCAAGTCGGGAGAGTGTTAGTAAAGTGTCTGGAATGTTGCACCCGAGCACCAGGGGACGAAAACTGACACATATTGGAACACGTCTCCCGATCACACGGTTGATCATACTCTGGGTTCCACATGCATGTTTTAGCTGAAGGAAGAATACCTTAAACCTGGAGAGTTGAGACCCGTGGAATGGGTACCATGCAATATGACTTCAAAGGGTCTTCATTTGCTCACCGAACCTCTCCAGTCCTATCACTGCTGCGTTTATGCCCCTGTACACACGCTTGATTCTCTTTCGGAGACATAGCAATCCATAGGTTTTAAGATACTTCCTAGTCAGGTACATTCTTAGGCGTTTAATATGGGGTGTTGAGTCCATTTCGTTGAGCAAGGAGTAGCTCTTGTCTATTCCATATTTGGTTTAAGGAACTTTATCTGTGCTCATTTCAATCTCTGGTTTTATGCAGCACCCCAACTCACCTTTCCCCTTAAGCAAGCATAAGTTGGTTTTCTAAATTTGAGACCCTGTTCTGTTTTGTAATTCAGTTCCTGTGTAGCCAAGTTTACATTCCTTGTATTAGTGATATCTTATGATGTTTCTTTTTCTGTGTGACTTATTTCAGTTAGAATCATCATACCTGAATCCACTCATTATGCTGCTACGGGCCTGATGACATAGATTTCATTGCTGAGTGATATTGCATTGTATGTAAGTACCACAACTTCTTTATCCATTTTTCACTTTCTGCGATATTGAACTTGTACCGTAAACCAGGTTCTTGTAAACAGAGCCGTCCCAACCTTTGGGGTGGCTGTGTCTTTTTGATTTTAATTTCCCTAAGCTATAGGACCATAAGTGGAAGTGCCCTAGGCTCTGTTGCTTTGTTTTTTAGAAGTTTCAGGAAACACCATACACTTCTCCCGAGTGGCTGTTGGCAATTTACATCCCGCCCATCAGCATAACAAGGCTCCCAGTTCTCCATGGCCTGTCCTGCCTTTCTGGATTTTACACTTTTTTCAGATGGCCCTTTTGACCGGGGGGAAGTGAGACTTCATTGTAGTGCAGATTTCCTTTGCAAGCTTGCTTGGTTGGCCAAAAAGGGCGTATGCGTTTTTTCCTGAATATATTCAGGAAAAAACGCATACGCCCTTTTTGGCCAAGTGCATCATTGTGGACGTTCTGCCTCTTTTCCTATGCTTTAAATGCAATTCCAGTCTACCTCCTGAAATCGGTTTCCTGCAATTCTGCCCCGCTTTCAAGTCCTCTTGGCAGCCTTACTTCAGTATATTTTTGGACGATAGCTGTCATTTATAACTCTGCAGGTTTCTGAATTACAGTGCCCCTCAGCTCCTTTCTTCAACTCGCTTTCTTGTGAGCTGGCCGCAACACCGCAGGATTGCTTCAGGCCCTAATCTGGTTCCGGCACGGCACGCTGAGCCTTTGGTTAATTCCTCTTCCTGGTGGGAAATGAGAGTTAAATTTGCCCGTCCAGACACCTCCAGCTAGTCTCTCATTGGTTCTCCCTATTCCTGTTCATCTTCCGCAGAAATTGCAAACTGGGCCAAACAGGAGGTTAAAGGCACTGACTCTCCAAGTAGGGAGAGTGTTAGTAAAGCGTCTGGAATGTTGCACCCGAGCACCAGGGGACGAAAACTGACACATATTGGAACACGTCTCCCGATCACACGGTTGATCATACTCTGGGTTCCACATGCATGTTTTAGCTGAAGGAAGAATACCTTAAACCTGGAGAGTTGAGACCGGTGGAATGGGTACCATGCAATATGACTTCAAAGGGTCTTCATTTGCTCACCGAACCTCTCCAGTCCTATCACTGCTGCGTTTATGCCCCTGTACACACGCTTGATTCTCTTTCGGAGACATAGCAATCCATAGGTTTTAAGATACTTCCTAGTCAGGTACATTCTTAGGCGTTTAATATGGGGTGTTGAGTCCATTTCGTTGAGCAAGGAGTAGCTCTTGTCTATTCCATATTTGGTTTAAGGAACTTTATCTGTGCTCATTTCAATCTCTGGTTTTATGCAGCCCCCCAACATACCTTTCCCCTTAAGCAAGCATAAGTTGGTTTTCTAAATTTGAGACCCTGTTCTGTTTTGTAATTCAGTTCCTGTGTAGCCAAGTTTACATTCCGTGTATTAGTGATACCTTATGATGTTTCTTTTTCTGTGTGACTTATTTCAGTTAGAATCATCATACCTGAATCCACTCATTATGCTGCTACGGGCCTGATGACATAGATTTCATTGCTGAGTGATATTGCATTGTACGTAAGTACCACAACTTCTTTATCCATTTTTCACTTTCTGCGATATTGAACTTGTACTGTAAACCAGGTTCTTGTAAACAGAGCCGTCCCAACCTTTGGGGTGGCTGTGTCTTTTTGATTTTAATTTCCCTAAGCTATAGGACCATAAGTGGATGTGCCCTAGGCTCTGTTGCTTTGTTTTTTAGAACTTTCAGGAAACACCATACACTTCTCCCGAGTGGCTGTTGGCAATTTACATCCCGCCCATCAGCATAACAAGGCTCCCAGTTCTCCATGGCCTGTCCTGCCTTTCTGGATTTTACACTTTTTTCAGATGGCCCTTTTGACCGGGGGGAAGTGAGACTTCATTGTAGTGCAGATTTCCTTTGCAAGCTTGCTTGGTTGGCCAAAAAGGGCGTATGCGTTTTTTCCTGAATATATTCAGGAAAAAACGCATACGCCCTTTTTGGCCAAGTGCATCATTGTGGACGTTCTGCCTCTTTTCCTATGCTTTAAATGCAATTCCAGTCTACCTCCTGAAATCGGTTTCCTGCAATTCTGCCCCGCTTTCAAGTCCTCTTGGCAGCCTTACTTCAGTATATTTTTGGACGATAGCTGTCATTTATATCTCTGCAGGTTTCTGAATTACTGTGCCCCTGAGCTCCTTTCTTCAACTCGCTTTCTCGTGAGCTGGCCGCAACACCGCAGGATTGCTTCAGGCCCTAATCTGGTTCCGGCTCGGCACACTGAGCCTTTGGTTAATTCCTCTTCCTGGTGGGAAATGAGAGTTAAATTTGCCCGTCCAGACACCTCCAGCTAGTCTCTCATTGGTTCTCCCTATTCCTGTTCATCTTCCGCAGAAATTGCAAACTGGGCCAAACAGGAGGTTAAAGGCACTGACTCTCCAAGTCGGGAGAGTGTTAGTAAAGCGTCTGGAATGTTGCACCCGAGCACCAGGGGACGAAAACTGACACATATTGGAACACGTCTCCCGATCACACGGTTGATCATACTCTGGGTTCCACATGCATGTTTTAGCTGAAGGAAGAATACCTTAAACCTGGAGAGTTGAGACCCGTGGAATGGGTACCATGCAATATGACTTCAAAGGGTCTTCATTTGCTCACCGAACCTCTCCAGTCCTATCACTGCTGCGTTTATACCCCTGTACACACGCTTGATTCTCTTTCGGAGACATAGCAATCCATAGGTTTTAAGATACTTCCTAGTCAGGTACATTCTTAGGCGTTTAATATGGGGTGTTGAGTCCATTTCGTTGAGCAAGGAGTAGCTCTTGTCTATTCCATATTTGGTTTAAGGAACTTTATCTGTGCTCATTTCAATCTCTGGTTTTATGCAGCCCCCCAACACACCTTTCCCCTTAAGCAAGCATAAGTTGGTTTTCTAAATTTGAGACCCTGTTCTGTTTTGTAATTCAGTTCCTGTGTAGCCAAGTTTACATTCCGTGTATTAGTGATATCTTATGATGTTTCTTTTTCTGTGTGACTTATTTCAGTTAGAATCATCATAGCTGAATCCACTCATTATGCTGCTACGGGCCTGATGACATAGATTTCATTGCTGAGTGATATTGCATTGTACGTAAGTACCACAACTTCTTTATCCATTTTTCACTTTCTGCGATATTGAACTTGTACCGTAAACCAGGTTCTTGTAAACAGAGCCGTCCCAACCTTTGGGGTGGCTGTGTCTTTTTGATTTTAATTTCCCTAAGCTATAGGACCATAAGTGGAAGTGCCCTAGGCTCTGTTGCTTTGTTTTTTAGAAGTTTCAGGAAACACCATACACTTCTCCCGAGTGGCTGTTGGCAATTTACATCCCGCCCATCAGCATAACAAGGCTCCCAGTTCTCCATGGCCTGTCCTGCCTTTCTGGATTTTACACTTTTTTCAGATGGCCCTTTTGACCGGGGGGAAGTGAGACTTCATTGTAGTGCAGATTTCCTTTGCAAGCTTGCTTGGTTGGCCAAAAAGGGCGTATGCGTTTTTTCCTGAATATATTCAGGAAAAAACGCATACGCCCTTTTTGGCCAAGTGCATCATTGTGGACGTTCTGCCTCTTTTCCTATGCTTTAAATGCAATTCCAGTCTACCTCCTGAAATCGGTTTCCTGCAATTCTGCCCCGCTTTCAAGTCCTCTTGGCAGCCTTACTTCAGTATATTTTTGGACGATAGCTGTCATTCATAACTCTGCAGGTTTCTGAATTACAGTGCCCCTGAGCTCCTTTCTTCAACTCGCTTTCTCGTGAGCTGGCCGCAACACCGCAGGATTGCTTCAAGCCCTAATCTGGTTCCGGTACGGCACGCTGAGCCTTTGGTTAATTCCTCTTCCTGGTGGGAAATGAGAGTTAAATTTGCCCGTCCAGACACCTCCAGCTAGTCTCTCATTGGTTCTCCCTATTCCTGTTCATCTTCCGCAGAAATTGCAAACTGGGCCAAACAGGAGGTTAAAGGCACTGACTCTCCAAGTCGGGAGAGTGTTAGTAAAGCGTCTGGAATGTTGCACCCGAGCACCAGGGGACGAAAACTGACACATATTGGAACACGTCTCCCGATCACACGGTTGATCATACTCTGGGTTCCACATGCATGTTTTAGCTGAAGGAAGAATACCTTAAACCTGGAGAGTTGAGACCGGTGGAATGGGTACCATGCAATATGACTTCAAAGGGTCTTCATTTGCTCACCGAACCTCTCCAGTCCTATCACTGCTGCGTTTATGCCCCTGTACACACGCTTGATTCTCTTTCGGAGACATAGCAATCCATAGGTTTTAAGATACTTCCTAGTCAGGTACATTCTTAGGCGTTTAATATGGGGTGTTGAGTCCATTTCGTTGAGCAAGGAGTAGCTCTTGTCTATTCCATATTTGGTTTAAGGAACTTTATCTGTGCTCATTTCAATCTCTGGTTTTATGCAGCCCCCCAACATACCTTTCCCCTTAAGCAAGCATAAGTTGGTTTTCTAAATTTGAGACCCTGTTCTGTTTTGTAATTCAGTTCCTGTGTAGCCAAGTTTACATTCCGTGTATTAGTGATACCTTATGATGTTTCTTTTTCTGTGTGACTTATTTCAGTTAGAATCATCATAGCTGAATCCACTCATTATGCTGCTACGGGCCTGATGACATAGATTTCATTGCTGAGTGATATTGCATTGTACGTAAGTACCACAACTTCTTTATCCATTTTTCACTTTCTGCGATATTGAACTTGTACCGTAAACCAGGTTCTTGTAAACAGAGCCGTCCCAAACTTTGGGGTGGCTGTGTCTTTTTGATTTTAATTTCCCTAAGCTATAGGACCATAAGTGGATGTGCCCTAGGCTCTGTTGCTTTGTTTTTTAGAACTTTCAGGAAACACCATACACTTCTCCCGAGTGGCTGTTGGCAATTTACATCCCGCCCATCAGCATAACAAGGCTCCCAGTTCTCCATGGCCTGTCCTGCCTTTCTGGATTTTACACTTTTTTCAGATGGCCCTTTTGACCGGGGGGAAGTGAGACTTCATTGTAGTGCAGATTTCCTTTGCAAGCTTGCTTGGTTGGCCAAAAAGGGCGTATGCGTTTTTTCCTGAATATATTCAGGAAAAAACGCATACGCCCTTTTTGGCCAAGTGCATCATTGTGGACGTTCTGCCTCTTTTCCTATGCTTTAAATGCAATTCCAGTCTACCTCCTGAAATCGGTTTCCTGCAATTCTGCCCCGCTTTCAAGTCCTCTTGGCAGCCTTACTTCAGTATATTTTTGGATGATAGCTGTCATTTATAACTCTGCAGGTTTGTGAATTACAGTGCCCCTGAGCTCCTTTCTTCAACTCGCTTTCTCGTGAGCTGGCCGCAACACCGCAGGATTGCTTCAGGCCCTAATCTGGTTCCGGCACGGCACGCTGAGCCTTTGGTTAATTCCTCTTCCTGGTGGGAAATGAGAGTTAAATTTGCCCGTCCAGACACCTCCAGCTAGTCTCTCATTGGTTCTCCCTATTCCTGTTCATCTTCCGCAGAAATTGCAAACTGGGCCAAACAGGAGGTTAAAGGCACTGACTCTCCAAGTCGGGAGAGTGTTAGTAAAGCGTCTGGAATGTTGCACCCGAGCACCAGGGGACGAAAACTGACACATATTGGAACACGTCTCCCGATCACACGGTTGATCATACTCTGGGTTCCACATGCATGTTTTAGCTGAAGGAAGAATACCTTAAACCTGGAGAGTTGAGACCCGTGGAATGGGTACCATGCAATATGACTTCAAAGGGTCTTCATTTGCTCACCGAACCTCTCCAGTCCTATCACTGCTGCGTTTATGCCCCTGTACACACGCTTGATTCTCTTTCGGAGACATAGCAATCCATAGGTTTTAAGATACTTCCTAGTCAGGTACATTCTTAGCCGTTTAATATGGGGTGTTGAGTCCATTTCGTTGAGCAAGGAGTAGCTCTTGTCTATTCCATATTTGGTTTAAGGAACTTTATCTGTGCTCATTTCAATCTCTGGTTTTATGCAGCACCCCAACTCACCTTTCCCCTTAAGCAAGCATAAGTTGGTTTTCTAAATTTGAGACCCTGTTCTGTTTTGTAATTCAGTTCCTGTGTAGCCAAGTTTACATTCCTTGTATTAGTGATATCTTATGATGTTTCTTTTTCTGTGTGACTTATTTCAGTTAGAATCATCATACCTGAATCCACTCATTATGCTGCTACGGGCCTGATGACATAGATTTCATTGCTGAGTGATATTGCATTGTACGTAAGTACCACAACTTCTTTATCCATTTTTCACTTTCTGCGATATTGAACTTGTACCGTAAACCAGGTTCTTGTAAACAGAGCCGTCCCAACCTTTGGGGTGGCTGTGTCTTTTTGATTTTAATTTCCCTAAGCTATAGGACCATAAGTGGAAGTGCCCTAGGCTCTGTTGCTTTGTTTTTTAGAAGTTTCAGGAAACACCATACACTTCTCCCGAGTGGCTGTTGGCAATTTACATCCCGCCCATCAGCATAACAAGGCTCCCAGTTCTCCATGGCCTGTCCTGCCTTTCTGGATTTTACACTTTTTTCAGATGGCCCTTTTGACCGGGGGGAAGTGAGACTTCATTGTAGTGCAGATTTCCTTTGCAAGCTTGCTTGGTTGGCCAAAAAGGGCGTATGCGTTTTTTCCTGAATATATTCAGGAAAAAACGCATACGCCCTTTTTGGCCAAGTGCATCATTGTGGACGTTCTGCCTCTTTTCCTATGCTTTAAATGCAATTCCAGTCTACCTCCTGAAATCGGTTTCCTGCAATTCTGCCCCGCTTTCAAGTCCTCTTGGCAGCCTTACTTCAGTATATTTTTGGACGATAGCTGTCATTTATAACTCTGCAGGTTTCTGAATTACAGTGCCCCTCAGCTCCTTTCTTCAACTCGCTTTCTCGTGAGCTGGCCGCAACACCGCAGGATTGCTTCAAGCCCTAATCTGGTTCCGGCACGGCACGCTGAGCCTTTGGTTAATTCCTCTTCCTGGTGGGAAATGAGAGTTAAATTTGCCCGTCCAGACACCTCCAGCTAGTCTCTCATTGGTTCTCCCTATTCCTGTTCATCTTCCGCAGAAATTGCAAACTGGGCCAAACAGGAGGTTAAAGGCACTGACTCTCCAAGTAGGGAGAGTGTTAGTAAAGCGTCTGGAATGTTGCACCCGAGCACCAGGGGACGAAAACTGACACATATTGGAACACGTCTCCCGATCACACGGTTGATCATACTCTGGGTTCCACATGCATGTTTTAGCTGAAGGAAGAATACCTTAAACCTGGAGAGTTGAGACCGGTGGAATGGGTACCATGCAATATGACTTCAAAGGGTCTTCATTTGCTCACCGAACCTCTCCAGTCCTATCACTGCTGCGTTTATGCCCCTGTACACACGCTTGATTCTCTTTCGGAGACATAGCAATCCATAGGTTTTAAGATACTTCCTAGTCAGGTACATTCTTAGGCGTTTAATATGGGGTGTTGAGTCCATTTCGTTGAGCAAGGAGTAGCTCTTGTCTATTCCATATTTGGTTTAAGGAACTTTATCTGTGCTCATTTCAATCTCTGGTTTTATGCAGCCCCCCAACATACCTTTCCCCTTAAGCAAGCATAAGTTGGTTTTCTAAATTTGAGACCCTGTTCTGTTTTGTAATTCAGTTCCTGTGTAGCCAAGTTTACATTCCGTGTATTAGTGATACCTTATGATGTTTCTTTTTCTGTGTGACTTATTTCAGTTAGAATCATCATACCTGAATCCACTCATTATGCTGCTACGGGCCTGATGACATAGATTTCATTGCTGAGTGATATTGCATTGTACGTAAGTACCACAACTTCTTTATCCATTTTTCACTTTCTGCGATATTGAACTTGTACCGTAAACCAGGTTCTTGTAAACAGAGCCGTCCCAACCTTTGGGGTGGCTGTGTCTTTTTGATTTTAATTTCCCTAAGCTATAGGACCATAAGTGGATGTGCCCTAGGCTCTGTTGCTTTGTTTTTTAGAACTTTCAGGAAACACCATACACTTCTCCCGAGTGGCTGTTGGCAATTTACATCCCGCCCATCAGCATAACAAGGCTCCCAGTTCTCCATGGCCTGTCCTGCCTTTCTGGATTTTACACTTTTTTCAGATGGCCCTTTTGACCGGGGGGAAGTGAGACTTCATTGTAGTGCAGATTTCCTTTGCAAGCTTGCTTGGTTGGCCAAAAAGGGCGTATGCGTTTTTTCCTGAATATATTCAGGAAAAAACGCATACGCCCTTTTTGGCCAAGTGCATCATTGTGGACGTTCTGCCTCTTTTCCTATGCTTTAAATGCAATTCCAGTCTACCTCCTGAAATCGGTTTCCTGCAATTCTGCCCCGCTTTCAAGTCCTCTTGGCAGCCTTACTTCAGTATATTTTTGGATGATAGCTGTCATTTATAACTCTGCAGGTTTGTGAATTACAGTGCCCCTGAGCTCCTTTCTTCAACTCGCTTTCTCGTGAGCTGGCCGCAACACCGCAGGATTGCTTCAGGCCCTAATCTGGTTCCGGCACGGCACGCTGAGCCTTTGGTTAATTCCTCTTCCTGGTGGGAAATGAGAGTTAAATTTGCCCGTCCAGACACCTCCAGCTAGTCTCTCATTGGTTCTCCCTATTCCTGTTCATCTTCCGCAGAAATTGCAAACTGGGCCAAACAGGAGGTTAAAGGCACTGACTCTCCAAGTCGGGAGAGTGTTAGTAAAGCGTCTGGAATGTTGCACCCGAGCACCAGGGGACGAAAACTGACACATATTGGAACACGTCTCCCGATCACACGGTTGATCATACTCTGGGTTCCACATGCATGTTTTAGCTGAAGGAAGAATACCTTAAACCTGGAGAGTTGAGACCCGTGGAATGGGTACCATGCAATATGACTTCAAAGGGTCTTCATTTGCTCACCGAACCTCTCCAGTCCTATCACTGCTGCGTTTATGCCCCTGTACACACGCTTGATTCTCTTTCGGAGACATAGCAATCCATAGGTTTTAAGATACTTCCTAGTCAGGTACATTCTTAGGCGTTTAATATGGGGTGTTGAGTCCATTTCGTTGAGCAAGGAGTAGCTCTTGTCTATTCCATATTTGGTTTAAGGAACTTTATCTGTGCTCATTTCAATCTCTGGTTTTATGCAGCACCCCAACTCACCTTTCCCCTTAAGCAAGCATAAGTTGGTTTTCTAAATTTGAGACCCTGTTCTGTTTTGTAATTCAGTTCCTGTGTAGCCAAGTTTACATTCCGTGTATTAGTGATATCTTATGATGTTTCTTTTTCTGTGTGACTTATTTCAGTTAGAATCATCATACCTGAATCCACTCATTATGCTGCTACGGGCCTGATGACATAGATTTCATTGCTGAGTGATATTGCATTGTACGTAAGTACCACAACTTCTTTATCCATTTTTCACTTTCTGCGATATTGAACTTGTACCGTAAACCAGGTTCTTGTAAACAGAGCCGTCCCAACCTTTGGGGTGGCTGTGTCTTTTTGATTTTAATTTCCCTAAGCTATAGGACCATAAGTGGAAGTGCCCTAGGCTCTGTTGCTTTGTTTTTTAGAAGTTTCAGGAAACACCATACACTTCTCCCGAGTGGCTCTTGGCAATTTACATCCCGCCCATCAGCATAACAAGGCTCCCAGTTCTCCATGGCCTGTCCTGCCTTTCTGGATTTTACACTTTTTTCAGATGGCCCTTTTGACCGGGGGGAAGTGAGACTTCATTGTAGTGCAGATTTCCTTTGCAAGCTTGCTTGGTTGGCCAAAAAGGGCGTATGCGTTTTTTCCTGAATATATTCAGGAAAAAACGCATACGCCCTTTTTGGCCAAGTGCATCATTGTGGACGTTCTGCCTCTTTTCCTATGCTTTAAATGCAATTCCAGTCTACCTCCTGAAATCGGTTTCCTGCAATTCTGCCCCGCTTTCAAGTCCTCTTGGCAGCCTTACTTCAGTATATTTTTGGACGATAGCTGTCATTTATATCTCTGCAGGTTTCTGAATTACTGTGCCCCTGAGCTCCTTTCTTCAACTCGCTTTCTCGTGAGCTGGCCGCAACACCGCAGGATTGCTTCAGGCCCTAATCTGGTTCCGGCTCGGCACACTGAGCCTTTGGTTAATTCCTCTTCCTGGTGGGAAATGAGAGTTAAATTTGCCCGTCCAGACACCTCCAGCTAGTCTCTCATTGGTTCTCCCTATTCCTGTTCATCTTCCGCAGAAATTGCAAACTGGGCCAAACAGGAGGTTAAAGGCACTGACTCTCCAAGTCGGGAGAGTGTTAGTAAAGCGTCTGGAATGTTGCACCCGAGCACCAGGGGACGAAAACTGACACATATTGGAACACGTCTCCCGATCACACGGTTGATCATACTCTGGGTTCCACATGCATGTTTTAGCTGAAGGAAGAATACCTTAAACCTGGAGAGTTGAGACCCGTGGAATGGGTACCATGCAATATGACTTCAAAGGGTCTTCATTTGCTCACCGAACCTCTCCAGTCCTATCACTGCTGCGTTTATACCCCTGTACACACGCTTGATTCTCTTTCGGAGACATAGCAATCCATAGGTTTTAAGATACTTCCTAGTCAGGTACATTCTTAGGCGTTTAATATGGGGTGTTGAGTCCATTTCGTTGAGCAAGGAGTAGCTCTTGTCTATTCCATATTTGGTTTAAGGAACTTTATCTGTGCTCATTTCAATCTCTGGTTTTATGCAGCCCCCCAACACACCTTTCCCCTTAAGCAAGCATAAGTTGGTTTTCTAAATTTGAGACCCTGTTCTGTTTTGTAATTCAGTTCCTGTGTAGCCAAGTTTACATTCCGTGTATTAGTGATACCTTATGATGTTTCTTTTTCTGTGTGACTTATTTCAGTTAGAATCATCATAGCTGAATCCACTCATTATGCTGCTACGGGCCTGATGACATAGATTTCATTGCTGAGTGATATTGCATTGTACGTAAGTACCACAACTTCTTTATCCATTTTTCACTTTCTGCGATATTGAACTTGTACCGTAAACCAGGTTCTTGTAAACAGAGCCGTCCCAACCTTTGGGGTGGCTGTGTCTTTTTGATTTTAATTTCCCTAAGCTATAGGACCATAAGTGGAAGTGCCCTAGGCTCTGTTGCTTTGTTTTTTAGAAGTTTCAGGAAACACCATACACTTCTCCCGAGTGGCTGTTGGCAATTTACATCCCGCCCATCAGCATAACAAGGCTCCCAGTTCTCCATGGCCTGTCCTGCCTTTCTGGATTTTACACTTTTTTCAGATGGCCCTTTTGACCGGGGGGAAGTGAGACTTCATTGTAGTGCAGATTTCCTTTGCAAGCTTGCTTGGTTGGCCAAAAAGGGCGTATGCGTTTTTTCCTGAATATATTCAGGAAAAAACGCATACGCCCTTTTTGGCCAAGTGCATCATTGTGGACGTTCTGCCTCTTTTCCTATGCTTTAAATGCAATTCCAGTCTACCTCCTGAAATCGGTTTCCTGCAATTCTGCCCCGCTTTCAAGTCCTCTTGGCAGCCTTACTTCAGTATATTTTTGGACGATAGCTGTCATTCATAACTCTGCAGGTTTCTGAATTACAGTGCCCCTGAGCTCCTTTCTTCAACTCGCTTTCTCGTGAGCTGGCCGCAACACCGCAGGATTGCTTCAAGCCCTAATCTGGTTCCGGTACGGCACGCTGAGCCTTTGGTTAATTCCTCTTCCTGGTGGGAAATGAGAGTTAAATTTGCCCGTCCAGACACCTCCAGCTAGTCTCTCATTGGTTCTCCCTATTCCTGTTCATCTTCCGCAGAAATTGCAAACTGGGCCAAACAGGAGGTTAAAGGCACTGACTCTCCAAGTCGGGAGAGTGTTAGTAAAGCGTCTGGAATGTTGCACCCGAGCACCAGGGGACGAAAACTGACACATATTGGAACACGTCTCCCGATCACACGGTTGATCATACTCTGGGTTCCACATGCATGTTTTAGCTGAAGGAAGAATACCTTAAACCTGGAGAGTTGAGACCGGTGGAATGGGTACCATGCAATATGACTTCAAAGGGTCTTCATTTGCTCACCGAACCTCTCCAGTCCTATCACTGCTGCGTTTATGCCCCTGTACACACGCTTGATTCTCTTTCGGAGACATAGCAATCCATAGGTTTTAAGATACTTCCTAGTCAGGTACATTCTTAGGCGTTTAATATGGGGTGTTGAGTCCATTTCGTTGAGCAAGGAGTAGCTCTTGTCTATTCCATATTTGGTTTAAGGAACTTTATCTGTGCTCATTTCAATCTCTGGTTTTATGCAGCCCCCCAACATACCTTTCCCCTTAAGCAAGCATAAGTTGGTTTTCTAAATTTGAGACCCTGTTCTGTTTTGTAATTCAGTTCCTGTGTAGCCAAGTTTACATTCCGTGTAATAGTGATACCTTATGATGTTTCTTTTTCTGTGTGACTTATTTCAGTTAGAATCATCATAGCTGAATCCACTCATTATGCTGCTACGGGCCTGATGACATAGATTTCATTGCTGAGTGATATTGCATTGTACGTAAGTACCACAACTTCTTTATCCATTTTTCACTTTCTGCGATATTGAACTTGTACCGTAAACCAGGTTCTTGTAAACAGAGCCGTCCCAACCTTTGGGGTGGCTGTGTCTTTTTGATTTTAATTTCCCTAAGCTATAGGACCATAAGTGGATGTGCCCTAGGCTCTGTTGCTTTGTTTTTTAGAACTTTCAGGAAACACCATACACTTCTCCCGAGTGGCTGTTGGCAATTTACATCCCGCCCATCAGCATAACAAGGCTCCCAGTTCTCCATGGCCTGTCCTGCCTTTCTGGATTTTACACTTTTTTCAGATGGCCCTTTTGACCGGGGGGAAGTGAGACTTCATTGTAGTGCAGATTTCCTTTGCAAGCTTGCTTGGTTGGCCAAAAAGGGCGTATGCGTTTTTTCCTGAATATATTCAGGAAAAAACGCATACGCCCTTTTTGGCCAAGTGCATCATTGTGGACGTTCTGCCTCTTTTCCTATGCTTTAAATGCAATTCCAGTCTACCTCCTGAAATCGGTTTCCTGCAATTCTGCCCCGCTTTCAAGTCCTCTTGGCAGCCTTACTTCAGTATATTTTTGGATGATAGCTGTCATTTATAACTCTGCAGGTTTGTGAATTACAGTGCCCCTGAGCTCCTTTCTTCAACTCGCTTTCTCGTGAGCTGGCCGCAACACCGCAGGATTGCTTCAGGCCCTAATCTGGTTCCGGCACGGCACGCTGAGCCTTTGGTTAATTCCTCTTCCTGGTGGGAAATGAGAGTTAAATTTGCCCGTCCAGACACCTCCAGCTAGTCTCTCATTGGTTCTCCCTATTCCTGTTCATCTTCCGCAGAAATTGCAAACTGGGCCAAACAGGAGGTTAAAGGCACTGACTCTCCAAGTCGGGAGAGTGTTAGTAAAGCGTCTGGAATGTTGCACCCGAGCACCAGGGGACGAAAACTGACACATATTGGAACACGTCTCCCGATCACACGGTTGATCATACTCTGGGTTCCACATGCATGTTTTAGCTGAAGGAAGAATACCTTAAACCTGGAGAGTTGAGACCTGTGGAATGGGTACCATGCAATATGACTTCAAAGGGTATTCATTTGCTCACCGAACCTCTCCAGTCCTATCACTGCTGCGTTTATGCCCCTGTACACACGCTTGATTCTCTTTCGGAGACATAGCAATCCATAGGTTTTAAGATACTTCCTAGTCAGGTACATTCTTAGGCGTTTAATATGGGGTGTTGAGTCCATTTCGTTGAGCAAGGAGTAGCTCTTGTCTATTCCATATTTGGTTTAAGGAACTTTATCTGTGCTCATTTCAATCTCTGGTTTTATGCAGCACCCCAACTCACCTTTCCCCTTAAGCAAGCATAAGTTGGTTTTCTAAATTTGAGACCCTGTTCTGTTTTGTAATTCAGTTCCTGTGTAGCCAAGTTTACATTCCGTGTATTAGTGATATCTTATGATGTTTCTTTTTCTGTGTGACTTATTTCAGTTAGAATCATCATACCTGAATCCACTCATTATGCTGCTACGGGCCTGATGACATAGATTTCATTGCTGAGTGATATTGCATTGTACGTAAGTACCACAACTTCTTTATCCATTTTTCACTTTCTGCGATATTGAACTTGTACCGTAAACCAGGTTCTTGTAAACAGAGCCGTCCCAACTTTGGGGTGGCTGTGTCTTTTTGATTTTAATTTCCCTAAGCTATAGGACCATAAGTGGAAGTGCCCTAGGCTCTGTTGCTTTGTTTTTTAGAAGTTTCAGGAAACACCATACACTTCTCCCGAGTGGCTGTTGGCAATTTACATCCCGCCCATCAGCATAACAAGGCTCCCAGTTCTCCATGGCCTGTCCTGCCTTTCTGGATTTTACACTTTTTTCAGATGGCCCTTTTGACCGGGGGGAAGTGAGACTTCATTGTAGTGCAGATTTCCTTTGCAAGCTTGCTTGGTTGGCCAAAAAGGGCGTATGCGTTTTTTCCTGAATATATTCAGGAAAAAACGCATACGCCCTTTTTGGCCAAGTGCATCATTGTGGACGTTCTGCCTCTTTTCCTATGCTTTAAATGCAATTCCAGTCTACCTCCTGAAATCGGTTTCCTGCAATTCTGCCCCGCTTTCAAGTCCTCTTGGCAGCCTTACTTCAGTATATTTTTGGACGATAGCTGTCATTTATAACTCTGCAGGTTTCTGAATTACAGTGCCCCTCAGCTCCTTTCTTCAACTCGCTTTCTCGTGAGCTGGCCGCAACACCGCAGGATTGCTTCAGGCCCTAATCTGGTTCCGGCACGGCACGCTGAGCCTTTGGTTAATTCCTCTTCCTGGTGGGAAATGAGAGTTAAATTTGCCCGTCCAGACACCTCCAGCTAGTCTCTCATTGGTTCTCCCTATTCCTGTTCATCTTCCGCAGAAATTGCAAACTGGGCCAAACAGGAGGTTAAAGGCACTGACTCTCCAAGTCGGGAGAGTGTTAGTAAAGCGTCTGGAATGTTGCACCCGAGCACCAGGGGACGAAAACTGACACATATTGGAACACGTCTCCCGATCACACGGTTGATCATACTCTGGGTTCCACATGCATGTTTTAGCTGAAGGAAGAATACCTTAAACCTGGAGAGTTGAGACCCGTGGAATGGGTACCATGCAATATGACTTCAAAGGGTCTTCATTTGCTCACCGAACCTCTCCAGTCCTATCACTGCTGCGTTTATGCCCCTGTACACACGCTTGATTCTCTTTCGGAGACATAGCAATCCATAGGTTTTAAGATACTTCCTAGTCAGGTACATTCTTAGGCGTTTAATATGGGGTGTTGAGTCCATTTCGTTGAGCAAGGAGTAGCTCTTGTCTATTCCATATTTGGTTTAAGGAACTTTATCTGTGCTCATTTCAATCTCTGGTTTTATGCAGCACCCCAACTCACCTTTCCCCTTAAGCAAGCATAAGTTGGTTTTCTAAATTTGAGACCCTGTTCTGTTTTGTAATTCAGTTCCTGTGTAGCCAAGTTTACATTCCGTGTATTAGTGATATCTTATGATGTTTCTTTTTCTGTGTGACTTATTTCAGTTAGAATCATCATACCTGAATCCACTCATTATGCTGCTACGGGCCTGATGACATAGATTTCATTGCTGAGTGATATTGCATTGTATGTAAGTACCACAACTTCTTTATCCATTTTTCACTTTCTGCGATATTGAACTTGTACCGTAAACCAGGTTCTTGTAAACAGAGCCGTCCCAACCTTTGGGGTGGCTGTGTCTTTTTGATTTTAATTTCCCTAAGCTATAGGACCATAAGTGGAAGTGCCCTAGGCTCTGTTGCTTTGTTTTTTAGAAGTTTCAGGAAACACCATACACTTCTCCCGAGTGGCTGTTGGCAATTTACATCCCGCCCATCAGCATAACAAGGCTCCCAGTTCTCCATGGCCTGGCCTGCCTTTCTGGATTTTACACTTTTTTCAGATGGCCCTTTTGACCGGGGGGAAGTGAGACTTCATTGTAGTGCAGATTTCCTTTGCAAGCTTGCTTGGTTGGCCAAAAAGGGCGTATGCGTTTTTTCCTGAATATATTCAGGAAAAAACGCATACGCCCTTTTTGGCCAAGTGCATCATTGTGGACGTTCTGCCTCTTTTCCTATGCTTTAAATGCAATTCCAGTCTACCTCCTGAAATCGGTTTCCTGCAATTCTGCCCCGCTTTCAAGTCCTCTTGGCAGCCTTACTTCAGTATATTTTTGGACGATAGCTGTCATTTATAACTCTGCAGGTTTCTGAATTACAGTGCCCCTCAGCTCCTTTCTTCAACTCGCTTTCTTGTGAGCTGGCCGCAACACCGCAGGATTGCTTCAGGCCCTAATCTGGTTCCGGCACGGCACGCTGAGCCTTTGGTTAATTCCTCTTCCTGGTGGGAAATGAGAGTTAAATTTGCCCGTCCAGACACCTCCAGCTAGTCTCTCATTGGTTCTCCCTATTCCTGTTCATCTTCCGCAGAAATTGCAAACTGGGCCAAACAGGAGGTTAAAGGCACTGACTCTCCAAGTAGGGAGAGTGTTAGTAAAGCGTCTGGAATGTTGCACCCGAGCACCAGGGGACGAAAACTGACACATATTGGAACACGTCTCCCGATCACACGGTTGATCATACTCTGGGTTCCACATGCATGTTTTAGCTGAAGGAAGAATACCTTAAACCTGGAGAGTTGAGACCGGTGGAATGGGTACCATGCAATATGACTTCAAAGGGTCTTCATTTGCTCACCGAACCTCTCCAGTCCTATCACTGCTGCGTTTATGCCCCTGTACACACGCTTGATTCTCTTTCGGAGACATAGCAATCCATAGGTTTTAAGATACTTCCTAGTCAGGTACATTCTTAGGCGTTTAATATGGGGTGTTGAGTCCATTTCGTTGAGCAAGGAGTAGCTCTTGTCTATTCCATATTTGGTTTAAGGAACTTTATCTGTGCTCATTTCAATCTCTGGTTTTATGCAGCCCCCCAACATACCTTTCCCCTTAAGCAAGCATAAGTTGGTTTTCTAAATTTGAGACCCTGTTCTGTTTTGTAATTCAGTTCCTGTGTAGCCAAGTTTACATTCCGTGTATTAGTGATACCTTATGATGTTTCTTTTTCTGTGTGACTTATTTCAGTTAGAATCATCATACCTGAATCCACTCATTATGCTGCTACGGGCCTGATGACATAGATTTCATTGCTGAGTGATATTGCATTGTACGTAAGTACCACAACTTCTTTATCCATTTTTCACTTTCTGCGATATTGAACTTGTACCGTAAACCAGGTTCTTGTAAACAGAGCCGTCCCAACCTTTGGGGTGGCTGTGTCTTTTTGATTTTAATTTCCCTAAGCTATAGGACCATAAGTGGATGTGCCCTAGGCTCTGTTGCTTTGTTTTTTAGAACTTTCAGGAAACACCATACACTTCTCCCGAGTGGCTGTTGGCAATTTACATCCCGCCCATCAGCATAACAAGGCTCCCAGTTCTCCATGGCCTGTCCTGCCTTTCTGGATTTTACACTTTTTTCAGATGGCCCTTTTGACCGGGGGGAAGTGAGACTTCATTGTAGTGCAGATTTCCTTTGCAAGCTTGCTTGGTTGGCCAAAAAGGGCGTATGCGTTTTTTCCTGAATATATTCAGGAAAAAACGCATACGCCCTTTTTGGCCAAGTGCATCATTGTGGACGTTCTGCCTCTTTTCCTATGCTTTAAATGCAATTCCAGTCTACCTCCTGAAATCGGTTTCCTGCAATTCTGCCCCGCTTTCAAGTCCTCTTGGCAGCCTTACTTCAGTATATTTTTGGACGATAGCTGTCATTCATAACTCTGCAGGTTTCTGAATTACAGTGCCCCTGAGCTCCTTTCTTCAACTCGCTTTCTCGTGAGCTGGCCGCAACACCGCAGGATTGCTTCAAGCCCTAATCTGGTTCCGGTACGGCACGCTGAGCCTTTGGTTAATTCCTCTTCCTGGTGGGAAATGAGAGTTAAATTTGCCCGTCCAGACACCTCCAGCTAGTCTCTCATTGGTTCTCCCTATTCCTGTTCATCTTCCGCAGAAATTGCAAACTGGGCCAAACAGGAGGTTAAAGGCACTGACTCTCCAAGTCGGGAGAGTGTTAGTAAAGCGTCTGGAATGTTGCACCCGAGCACCAGGGGACGAAAACTGACACATATTGGAACACGTCTCCCGATCACACGGTTGATCATACTCTGGGTTCCACATGCATGTTTTAGCTGAAGGAAGAATACCTTAAACCTGGAGAGTTGAGACCGGTGGAATGGGTACCATGCAATATGACTTCAAAGGGTCTTCATTTGCTCACCGAACCTCTCCAGTCCTATCACTGCTGCGTTTATGCCCCTGTACACACGCTTGATTCTCTTTCGGAGACATAGCAATCCATAGGTTTTAAGATACTTCCTAGTCAGGTACATTCTTAGGCGTTTAATATGGGGTGTTGAGTCCATTTCGTTGAGCAAGGAGTAGCTCTTGTCTATTCCATATTTGGTTTAAGGAACTTTATCTGTGCTCATTTCAATCTCTGGTTTTATGCAGCCCCCCAACATACCTTTCCCCTTAAGCAAGCATAAGTTGGTTTTCTAAATTTGAGACCCTGTTCTGTTTTGTAATTCAGTTCCTGTGTAGCCAAGTTTACATTCCGTGTAATAGTGATACCTTATGATGTTTCTTTTTCTGTGTGACTTATTTCAGTTAGAATCATCATAGCTGAATCCACTCATTATGCTGCTACGGGCCTGATGACATAGATTTCATTGCTGAGTGATATTGCATTGTACGTAAGTACCACAACTTCTTTATCCATTTTTCACTTTCTGCGATATTGAACTTGTACCGTAAACCAGGTTCTTGTAAACAGAGCCGTCCCAACCTTTGGGGTGGCTGTGTCTTTTTGATTTTAATTTCCCTAAGCTATAGGACCATAAGTGGATGTGCCCTAGGCTCTGTTGCTTTGTTTTTTAGAACTTTCAGGAAACACCATACACTTCTCCCGAGTGGCTGTTGGCAATTTACATCCCGCCCATCAGCATAACAAGGCTCCCAGTTCTCCATGGCCTGTCCTGCCTTTCTGGATTTTACACTTTTTTCAGATGGCCCTTTTGACCGGGGGGAAGTGAGACTTCATTGTAGTGCAGATTTCCTTTGCAAGCTTGCTTGGTTGGCCAAAAAGGGCGTATGCGTTTTTTCCTGAATATATTCAGGAAAAAACGCATACGCCCTTTTTGGCCAAGTGCATCATTGTGGACGTTCTGCCTCTTTTCCTATGCTTTAAATGCAATTCCAGTCTACCTCCTGAAATCGGTTTCCTGCAATTCTGCCCCGCTTTCAAGTCCTCTTGGCAGCCTTACTTCAGTATATTTTTGGATGATAGCTGTCATTTATAACTCTGCAGGTTTGTGAATTACAGTGCCCCTGAGCTCCTTTCTTCAACTCGCTTTCTCGTGAGCTGGCCGCAACACCGCAGGATTGCTTCAGGCCCTAATCTGGTTCCGGCACGGCACGCTGAGCCTTTGGTTAATTCCTCTTCCTGGTGGGAAATGAGAGTTAAATTTGCCCGTCCAGACACCTCCAGCTAGTCTCTCATTGGTTCTCCCTATTCCTGTTCATCTTCCGCAGAAATTGCAAACTGGGCCAAACAGGAGGTTAAAGGCACTGACTCTCCAAGTCGGGAGAGTGTTAGTAAAGCGTCTGGAATGTTGCACCCGAGCACCAGGGGACGAAAACTGACACATATTGGAACACGTCTCCCGATCACACGGTTGATCATACTCTGGGTTCCACATGCATGTTTTAGCTGAAGGAAGAATACCTTAAACCTGGAGAGTTGAGACCTGTGGAATGGGTACCATGCAATATGACTTCAAAGGGTATTCATTTGCTCACCGAACCTCTCCAGTCCTATCACTGCTGCGTTTATGCCCCTGTACACACGCTTGATTCTCTTTCGGAGACATAGCAATCCATAGGTTTTAAGATACTTCCTAGTCAGGTACATTCTTAGGCGTTTAATATGGGGTGTTGAGTCCATTTCGTTGAGCAAGGAGTAGCTCTTGTCTATTCCATATTTGGTTTAAGGAACTTTATCTGTGCTCATTTCAATCTCTGGTTTTATGCAGCACCCCAACTCACCTTTCCCCTTAAGCAAGCATAAGTTGGTTTTCTAAATTTGAGACCCTGTTCTGTTTTGTAATTCAGTTCCTGTGTAGCCAAGTTTACATTCCGTGTATTAGTGATATCTTATGATGTTTCTTTTTCTGTGTGACTTATTTCAGTTAGAATCATCATACCTGAATCCACTCATTATGCTGCTACGGGCCTGATGACATAGATTTCATTGCTGAGTGATATTGCATTGTACGTAAGTACCACAACTTCTTTATCCATTTTTCACTTTCTGCGATATTGAACTTGTACCGTAAACCAGGTTCTTGTAAACAGAGCCGTCCCAACTTTGGGGTGGCTGTGTCTTTTTGATTTTAATTTCCCTAAGCTATAGGACCATAAGTGGAAGTGCCCTAGGCTCTGTTGCTTTGTTTTTTAGAAGTTTCAGGAAACACCATACACTTCTCCCGAGTGGCTGTTGGCAATTTACATCCCGCCCATCAGCATAACAAGGCTCCCAGTTCTCCATGGCCTGTCCTGCCTTTCTGGATTTTACACTTTTTTCAGATGGCCCTTTTGACCGGGGGGAAGTGAGACTTCATTGTAGTGCAGATTTCCTTTGCAAGCTTGCTTGGTTGGCCAAAAAGGGCGTATGCGTTTTTTCCTGAATATATTCAGGAAAAAACGCATACGCCCTTTTTGGCCAAGTGCATCATTGTGGACGTTCTGCCTCTTTTCCTATGCTTTAAATGCAATTCCAGTCTACCTCCTGAAATCGGTTTCCTGCAATTCTGCCCCGCTTTCAAGTCCTCTTGGCAGCCTTACTTCAGTATATTTTTGGACGATAGCTGTCATTTATAACTCTGCAGGTTTCTGAATTACAGTGCCCCTCAGCTCCTTTCTTCAACTCGCTTTCTCGTGAGCTGGCCGCAACACCGCAGGATTGCTTCAGGCCCTAATCTGGTTCCGGCACGGCACGCTGAGCCTTTGGTTAATTCCTCTTCCTGGTGGGAAATGAGAGTTAAATTTGCCCGTCCAGACACCTCCAGCTAGTCTCTCATTGGTTCTCCCTATTCCTGTTCATCTTCCGCAGAAATTGCAAACTGGGCCAAACAGGAGGTTAAAGGCACTGACTCTCCAAGTCGGGAGAGTGTTAGTAAAGCGTCTGGAATGTTGCACCCGAGCACCAGGGGACGAAAACTGACACATATTGGAACACGTCTCCCGATCACACGGTTGATCATACTCTGGGTTCCACATGCATGTTTTAGCTGAAGGAAGAATACCTTAAACCTGGAGAGTTGAGACCCGTGGAATGGGTACCATGCAATATGACTTCAAAGGGTCTTCATTTGCTCACCGAACCTCTCCAGTCCTATCACTGCTGCGTTTATGCCCCTGTACACACGCTTGATTCTCTTTCGGAGACATAGCAATCCATAGGTTTTAAGATACTTCCTAGTCAGGTACATTCTTAGGCGTTTAATATGGGGTGTTGAGTCCATTTCGTTGAGCAAGGAGTAGCTCTTGTCTATTCCATATTTGGTTTAAGGAACTTTATCTGTGCTCATTTCAATCTCTGGTTTTATGCAGCACCCCAACTCACCTTTCCCCTTAAGCAAGCATAAGTTGGTTTTCTAAATTTGAGACCCTGTTCTGTTTTGTAATTCAGTTCCTGTGTAGCCAAGTTTACATTCCGTGTATTAGTGATATCTTATGATGTTTCTTTTTCTGTGTGACTTATTTCAGTTAGAATCATCATACCTGAATCCACTCATTATGCTGCTACGGGCCTGATGACATAGATTTCATTGCTGAGTGATATTGCATTGTATGTAAGTACCACAACTTCTTTATCCATTTTTCACTTTCTGCGATATTGAACTTGTACCGTAAACCAGGTTCTTGTAAACAGAGCCGTCCCAACCTTTGGGGTGGCTGTGTCTTTTTGATTTTAATTTCCCTAAGCTATAGGACCATAAGTGGAAGTGCCCTAGGCTCTGTTGCTTTGTTTTTTAGAAGTTTCAGGAAACACCATACACTTCTCCCGAGTGGCTGTTGGCAATTTACATCCCGCCCATCAGCATAACAAGGCTCCCAGTTCTCCATGGCCTGGCCTGCCTTTCTGGATTTTACACTTTTTTCAGATGGCCCTTTTGACCGGGGGGAAGTGAGACTTCATTGTAGTGCAGATTTCCTTTGCAAGCTTGCTTGGTTGGCCAAAAAGGGCGTATGCGTTTTTTCCTGAATATATTCAGGAAAAAACGCATACGCCCTTTTTGGCCAAGTGCATCATTGTGGACGTTCTGCCTCTTTTCCTATGCTTTAAATGCAATTCCAGTCTACCTCCTGAAATCGGTTTCCTGCAATTCTGCCCCGCTTTCAAGTCCTCTTGGCAGCCTTACTTCAGTATATTTTTGGACGATAGCTGTCATTTATAACTCTGCAGGTTTCTGAATTACAGTGCCCCTCAGCTCCTTTCTTCAACTCGCTTTCTTGTGAGCTGGCCGCAACACCGCAGGATTGCTTCAGGCCCTAATCTGGTTCCGGCACGGCACGCTGAGCCTTTGGTTAATTCCTCTTCCTGGTGGGAAATGAGAGTTAAATTTGCCCGTCCAGACACCTCCAGCTAGTCTCTCATTGGTTCTCCCTATTCCTGTTCATCTTCCGCAGAAATTGCAAACTGGGCCAAACAGGAGGTTAAAGGCACTGACTCTCCAAGTAGGGAGAGTGTTAGTAAAGCGTCTGGAATGTTGCACCCGAGCACCAGGGGACGAAAACTGACACATATTGGAACACGTCTCCCGATCACACGGTTGATCATACTCTGGGTTCCACATGCATGTTTTAGCTGAAGGAAGAATACCTTAAACCTGGAGAGTTGAGACCGGTGGAATGGGTACCATGCAATATGACTTCAAAGGGTCTTCATTTGCTCACCGAACCTCTCCAGTCCTATCACTGCTGCGTTTATGCCCCTGTACACACGCTTGATTCTCTTTCGGAGACATAGCAATCCATAGGTTTTAAGATACTTCCTAGTCAGGTACATTCTTAGGCGTTTAATATGGGGTGTTGAGTCCATTTCGTTGAGCAAGGAGTAGCTCTTGTCTATTCCATATTTGGTTTAAGGAACTTTATCTGTGCTCATTTCAATCTCTGGTTTTATGCAGCCCCCCAACATACCTTTCCCCTTAAGCAAGCATAAGTTGGTTTTCTAAATTTGAGACCCTGTTCTGTTTTGTAATTCAGTTCCTGTGTAGCCAAGTTTACATTCCGTGTATTAGTGATACCTTATGATGTTTCTTTTTCTGTGTGACTTATTTCAGTTAGAATCATCATACCTGAATCCACTCATTATGCTGCTACGGGCCTGATGACATAGATTTCATTGCTGAGTGATATTGCATTGTACGTAAGTACCACAACTTCTTTATCCATTTTTCACTTTCTGCGATATTGAACTTGTACCGTAAACCAGGTTCTTGTAAACAGAGCCGTCCCAACCTTTGGGGTGGCTGTGTCTTTTTGATTTTAATTTCCCTAAGCTATAGGACCATAAGTGGATGTGCCCTAGGCTCTGTTGCTTTGTTTTTTAGAACTTTCAGGAAACACCATACACTTCTCCCGAGTGGCTGTTGGCAATTTACATCCCGCCCATCAGCATAACAAGGCTCCCAGTTCTCCATGGCCTGTCCTGCCTTTCTGGATTTTACACTTTTTTCAGATGGCCCTTTTGACCGGGGGGAAGTGAGACTTCATTGTAGTGCAGATTTCCTTTGCAAGCTTGCTTGGTTGGCCAAAAAGGGCGTATGCGTTTTTTCCTGAATATATTCAGGAAAAAACGCATACGCCCTTTTTGGCCAAGTGCATCATTGTGGACGTTCTGCCTCTTTTCCTATGCTTTAAATGCAATTCCAGTCTACCTCCTGAAATCGGTTTCCTGCAATTCTGCCCCGCTTTCAAGTCCTCTTGGCAGCCTTACTTCAGTATATTTTTGGATGATAGCTGTCATTTATAACTCTGCAGGTTTGTGAATTACAGTGCCCCTGAGCTCCTTTCTTCAACTCGCTTTCTCGTGAGCTGGCCGCAACACCGCAGGATTGCTTCAGGCCCTAATCTGGTTCCGGCACGGCACGCTGAGCCTTTGGTTAATTCCTCTTCCTGGTGGGAAATGAGAGTTAAATTTGCCCGTCCAGACACCTCCAGCTAGTCTCTCATTGGTTCTCCCTATTCCTGTTCATCTTCCGCAGAAATTGCAAACTGGGCCAAACAGGAGGTTAAAGGCACTGACTCTCCAAGTCGGGAGAGTGTTAGTAAAGCGTCTGGAATGTTGCACCCGAGCACCAGGGGACGAAAACTGACACATATTGGAACACGTCTCCCGATCACACGGTTGATCATACTCTGGGTTCCACATGCATGTTTTAGCTGAAGGAAGAATACCTTAAACCTGGAGAGTTGAGACCTGTGGAATGGGTACCATGCAATATGACTTCAAAGGGTCTTCATTTGCTCACCGAACCTCTCCAGTCCTATCACTGCTGCGTTTATGCCCCTGTACACACGCTTGATTCTCTTTCGGAGACATAGCAATCCATAGGTTTTAAGATACTTCCTAGTCAGGTACATTCTTAGGCGTTTAATATGGGGTGTTGAGTCCATTTCGTTGAGCAAGGAGTAGCTCTTGTCTATTCCATATTTGGTTTAAGGAACTTTATCTGTGCTCATTTCAATCTCTGGTTTTATGCAGCACCCCAACTCACCTTTCCCCTTAAGCAAGCATAAGTTGGTTTTCTAAATTTGAGACCCTGTTCTGTTTTGTAATTCAGTTCCTGTGTAGCCAAGTTTACATTCCGTGTATTAGTGATATCTTATGATGTTTCTTTTTCTGTGTGACTTATTTCAGTTAGAATCATCATACCTGAATCCACTCATTATGCTGCTACGGGCCTGATGACATAGATTTCATTGCTGAGTGATATTGCATTGTATGTAAGTACCACAACTTCTTTATCCATTTTTCACTTTCTGCGATATTGAACTTGTACCGTAAACCAGGTTCTTGTAAACAGAGCCGTCCCAACCTTTGGGGTGGCTGTGTCTTTTTGATTTTAATTTCCCTAAGCTATAGGACCATAAGTGGAAGTGCCCTAGGCTCTGTTGCTTTGTTTTTTAGAAGTTTCAGGAAACACCATACACTTCTCCCGAGTGGCTGTTGGCAATTTACATCCCGCCCATCAGCATAACAAGGCTCCCAGTTCTCCATGGCCTGTCCTGCCTTTCTGGATTTTACACTTGTTTCAGATGGCCCTTTTGACCGGGGGGAAGTGAGACTTCATTGTAGTGCAGATTTCCTTTGCAAGCTTGCTTGGTTGGCCAAAAAGGGCGTATGCGTTTTTTCCTGAATATATTCAGGAAAAAACGCATACGCCCTTTTTGGCCAAGTGCATCATTGTGGACGTTCTGCCTCTTTTCCTATGCTTTAAATGCAATTCCAGTCTACCTCCTGAAATCGGTTTCCTGCAATTCTGCCCCGCTTTCAAGTCCTCTTGGCAGCCTTACTTCAGTATATTTTTGGACGATAGCTGTCATTTATATCTCTGCAGGTTTCTGAATTACTGTGCCCCTGAGCTCCTTTCTTCAACTCGCTTTCTCGTGAGCTGGCCGCAACACCGCAGGATTGCTTCAGGCCCTAATCTGGTTCCGGCTCGGCACACTGAGCCTTTGGTTAATTCCTCTTCCTGGTGGGAAATGAGAGTTAAATTTGCCCGTCCAGACACCTCCAGCTAGTCTCTCATTGGTTCTCCCTATTCCTGTTCATCTTCCGCAGAAATTGCAAACTGGGCCAAACAGGAGGTTAAAGGCACTGACTCTCCAAGTCGGGAGAGTGTTAGTAAAGCGTCTGGAATGTTGCACCCGAGCACCAGGGGACGAAAACTGACACATATTGGAACACGTCTCCCGATCACACGGTTGATCATACTCTGGGTTCCACATGCATGTTTTAGCTGAAGGAAGAATACCTTAAACCTGGAGAGTTGAGACCCGTGGAATGGGTACCATGCAATATGACTTCAAAGGGTCTTCATTTGCTCACCGAACCTCTCCAGTCCTATCACTGCTGCGTTTATACCCCTGTACACACGCTTGATTCTCTTTCGGAGACATAGCAATCCATAGGTTTTAAGATACTTCCTAGTCAGGTACATTCTTAGGCGTTTAATATGGGGTGTTGAGTCCATTTCGTTGAGCAAGGAGTAGCTCTTGTCTATTCCATATTTGGTTTAAGGAACTTTATCTGTGCTCATTTCAATCTCTGGTTTTATGCAGCACCCCAACTCACCTTTCCCCTTAAGCAAGCATAAGTTGGTTTTCTAAATTTGAGACCCTGTTCTGTTTTGTAATTCAGTTCCTGTGTAGCCAAGTTTACATTCCGTGTATTAGTGATATCTTATGATGTTTCTTTTTCTGTGTGAGTTATTTCAGTTAGAATCATCATACCTGAATCCACTCATTATGCTGCTACGGGCCTGATGACATAGATTTCATTGCTGAGTGATATTGCATTGTACGTAAGTACCACAACTTCTTTATCCATTTTTCACTTTCTGCGATATTGAACTTGTACCGTAAAACAGGTTCTTGTAAACAGAGCCGTCCCAACCTTTGGGGTGGCTGTGTCTTTTTGATTTTAATTTCCCTAAGCTATAGGACCATAAGTGGAAGTGCCCTAGGCTCTGTTGCTTTGTTTTTTAGAACTTTCAGGAAACACCATACACTTCTCCCGAGTGGCTGTTGGCAATTACATCCCGCCCATCAGCATAACAAGGCTCCCAGTTCTCCATGGCCTGGCCTGCCTTTCTGGATTTTACACTTTTTTCAGATGGCCCTTTTGACCGGGGGGAAGTGAGACTTCATTGTAGTGCAGATTTCCTTTGCAAGCTTGCTTGGTTGGCCAAAAAGGGCGTATGCGTTTTTTCCTGAATATATTCAGGAAAAAACGCATACGCCCTTTTTGGCCAAGTGCATCATTGTGGACGTTCTGCCTCTTTTCCTATGCTTTAAATGCAATTCCAGTCTACCTCCTGAAATCGGTTTCCTGCAATTCTGCCCCGCTTTCAAGTCCTCTTGGCAGCCTTACTTCAGTATATTTTTGGACGATAGCTGTCATTTATAACTCTGCAGGTTTCTGAATTACAGTGCCCCTGAGCTCCTTTCTTCAACTCGCTTTCTCGTGAGCTGGCCGCAACACCGCAGGATTGCTTCAGGCCCTAATCTGGTTCCGGCATGGCACGCTGAGCCTTTGGTTAATTCCTCTTCCTGGTGGGAAATGAGAGTTAAATTTGCCCGTCCAGACCCCTCCAGCTAGTCTCTCATTGGTTCTCCCTATTCCTGTTCATCTTCCGCAGAAATTGCAAACTGGGCCAAACAGGAGGTTAAAGGGACTGACTCTCCAAGTCGGGAGAGTGTTAGTAAAGCGTCTGGAATGTTGCACCCGAGCACCAGGGGACGAAAACTGACACATATTGGAACACGTCTCCCGATCACACGGTTGATCATACTCTGGGTTCCACATGCATGTTTTAGCTGAAGGAAGAATACCTTAAACCTGGAGAGTTGAGACCCGTGGAATGGGTACCATGCAATATGACTTCAAAGGGTCTTCATTTGCTCACCGAACCTCTCCAGTCCTATCACTGCTGCGTTTATGCCCCTGTACACACGCTTGATTCTCTTTCGGAGACATAGCAATCCATAGGTTTTAAGATACTTCCTAGTCAGGTACATTCTTAGCCGTTTAATATGGGGTGTTGAGTCCATTTCGTTGAGCAAGGAGTAGCTCTTGTCTATTCCATATTTGGCTTAAGGAACTTTATCTGTGCTCATTTCAATCTCTGGTTTTATGCAGCCCCCCAACACACCTTTCCCCTTAAGCAAGCATAAGTTGGTTTTCTAAATTTGAGACCCTGTTCTGTTTTGTAATTCAGTTCCTGTGTAGCCAAGTTTACATTCCGTGTATTAGTGATATCTTATGATGTTTCTTTTTCTGTGTGACTTATTTCAGTTAGAATCATCATAGCTGAATCCACTCATTATGCTGCTACGGGCCTGATGACATAGATTTCATTGCTGAGTGATATTGCATTGTACGTAAGTACCACAACTTCTTTATCCATTTTTCACTTTCTGCGATATTGAACTTGTACCGTAAACCAGGTTCTTGTAAACAGAGCCGTCCCAACCTTTGGGGTGGCTGTGTCTTTTTGATTTTAATTTCCCTAAGCTATAGGACCATAAGTGGAAGTGCCCTAGGCTCTGTTGCTTTGTTTTTTAGAAGTTTCAGGAAACACCATACACTTCTCCCGAGTGGCTGTTGGCAATTTACATCCCGCCCATCAGCATAACAAGGCTCCCAGTTCTCCATGGCCTGTCCTGCCTTTCTGGATTTTACACTTTTTTCAGATGGCCCTTTTGACCGGGGGGAAGTGAGACTTCATTGTAGTGCAGATTTCCTTTGCAAGCTTGCTTGGTTGGCCAAAAAGGGCGTATGCGTTTTTTCCTGAATATATTCAGGAAAAAACGCATACGCCCTTTTTGGCCAAGTGCATCATTGTGGACGTTCTGCCTCTTTTCCTATGCTTTAAATGCAATTCCAGTCTACCTCCTGAAATCGGTTTCCTGCAATTCTGCCCCGCTTTCAAGTCCTCTTGGCAGCCTTACTTCAGTATATTTTTGGACGATAGCTGTCATTCATAACTCTGCAGGTTTCTGAATTACAGTGCCCCTGAGCTCCTTTCTTCAACTCGCTTTCTCGTGAGCTGGCCGCAACACCGCAGGATTGCTTCAAGCCCTAATCTGGTTCCGGTACGGCACGCTGAGCCTTTGGTTAATTCCTCTTCCTGGTGGGAAATGAGAGTTAAATTTGCCCGTCCAGACACCTCCAGCTAGTCTCTCATTGGTTCTCCCTATTCCTGTTCATCTTCCGCAGAAATTGCAAACTGGGCCAAACAGGAGGTTAAAGGCACTGACTCTCCAAGTCGGGAGAGTGTTAGTAAAGCGTCTGGAATGTTGCACCCGAGCACCAGGGGACGAAAACTGACACATATTGGAACACGTCTCCCGATCACACGGTTGATCATACTCTGGGTTCCACATGCATGTTTTAGCTGAAGGAAGAATACCTTAAACCTGGAGAGTTGAGACCCGTGGAATGGGTACCATGCAATATGACTTCAAAGGGTCTTCAATTGCTCACCGAACCTCTCCAATCCTATCACTGCTGTGTTTATGCCCTTGTACACATGCTTGATTCTCTTTCGGAGACATAGCATTCCTTAGGTTTTAAGCTACTTACTAGTCAGGTACATTCTTAGGTGTTTAATATGGGGTGATGAGCCCGTTTCGTTGAGCAAGGAGTAGCTGTTGTCTATTCCATATTTGGCTTAAGGAACTTTATCTGTGCTCATTTCAATCTCTGGTTTTATGCAGCACCCCAACTCACCTTTCCCCTTAAGCAAGCATAAGTTGCTTTTCTAAATTTGAGACCCTGTTCTGTTTTGTAATTCAGTTCCTGTGTAGCCAAGTTTACATTCCGTGTATTAGTGATATCTTATGATGTTTCTTTTTCTGTGTGACTTATTTCAGTTAGAATCATCATAGCTGAATCCACTCATTATGCTGCTACGGGCCTGATGACATAGATTTCATTGCTGAGTGATATTGCATTGTACGTAAGTACCACAACTTCTTTATCCATTTTTCACTTTCTGCGATATTGAACTTGTACCGTAAACCAGGTTCTTGTAAACAGAGCCGTCCCAACCTTTGGGGTGGCTGTGTCTTTTTGATTTTAATTTCCCTAAGCTATAGGACCATAAGTGGAAGTGCCCTAGGCTCTGTTGCTTTGTTTTTTAGATGTTTCAGGAAACACCATACACTTCTCCCGAGTGGCTCTTGGCAATTTACATCCCGCCCATCAGCATAACAAGGCTCCCAGTTCTCCATGGCCTGGCCTGCCTTTCTGGATTTTACACTTTTTTCAGATGGCCCTTTTGACCGGGGGGAAGTGAGACTTCATTGTAGTGCAGATTTCCTTTGCAAGCTTGCTTGGTTGGCCAAAAAGGGCGTATGCGTTTTTTCCTGAATATATTCAGGAAAAAACGCATACGCCCTTTTTGGCCAAGTGCATCATTGTGGACGTTCTGCCTCTTTTCCTATGCTTTAAATGCAATTCCAGTCTACCTCCTGAAATCGGTTTCCTGCAATTCTGCCCCGCTTTCAAGTCCTCTTGGCAGCCTTACTTCAGTATATTTTTGGACGATAGCTGTCATTTATAACTCTGCAGGTTTCTGAATTACAGTGCCCCTGAGCTCCTTTCTTCAACTCGCTTTCTCGTGAGCTGGCCGCAACACCGCAGGATTGCTTCAGGCCCTAATCTGGTTCCGGCACGGCACGCTGAGCCTTTGGTTAATTCCTCTTCCTGGTGGGAAATGAGAGTTAAATTTGCCCGTCCAGACACCTCCAGCTAGTCTCTCATTGGTTCTCCCTATTCCTGTTCATCTTCCACAGAAATTGCAAACTGGGCCAAACAGGAGGTTAAAGGAACTGACTCTCCAAGTCGGGAGAGTGTTAGTAAAGCGTCTGGAATGTTGCACCCAAGCACCAGGGGACGAAAACTGACACATATTGGAACACGTCTCCCGATCACACGGTTGATCATACTCTGGGTTCCACATGCATGTTTTAGCTGAAGGAAGAATACCTTAAACCTGGAGAGTTGAGACCCGTGGAATGGGTACCATGCAATATGACTTCAAAGGGTCTTCATTTGCTCACCGAACCTCTCCAGTCCTATCACTGCTGCGTTTATGCCCCTGTACACACGCTTGATTCTCTTTCAGAGACATAGCAATCCATAGGTTTTAAGATACTTCCTAGTCAGGTACATTCTTAGGCGTTTAATATGGGGTGTTGAGTCCATTTCGTTGAGCAAGGAGTAGCTCTTGTCTATTCCATATTTGGCTTAAGGAACTTTATCTGTGCTCATTTCAATCTCTGGTTTTATGCAGCACCCCAACTCACCTTTCCCCTTAAGCAAGCATAAGTTGGTTTTCTAAATTTGAGACCCTGTTCTGTTTTGTAATTCAGTTCCTGTGTAGCCAAGTTTACATTCCGTGTATTAGTGATATCTTATGATGTTTCTTTTTCTGTGTGAGTTATTTCAGTTAGAATCATCATACCTGAATCCACTCATTATGCTGCTACGGGCCTGATGACATAGATTTCATTGCTGAGTGATATTGCATTGTACGTAAGTACCACAACTTCTTTATCCATTTTTCACTTTCTGCGATATTGAACTTGTACCGTAAAACAGGTTCTTGTAAACAGAGCCGTCCCAACCTTTGGGGTGGCTGTGTCTTTTTGATTTTAATTTCCCTAAGCTATAGTACCATAAGTGGAAGTGCCCTAGGCTCTGTTGCTTTGTTTTTTAGAACTTTCAGGAAACACCATACACTTCTCCCGAGTGGCTGTTGGCAATTTACATCCCGCCCATCAGCATAACAAGGCTCCCAGTTCTCCATGGCCTGGCCTGCCTTTCTGGATTTTACACTTTTTTCAGATGGCCCTTTTGACCGGGGGGAAGTGAGACTTCATTGTAGTGCAGATTTCCTTTGCAAGCTTGCTTGGTTGGCCAAAAAGGGCGTATGCGTTTTTTCCTGAATATATTCAGGAAAAAACGCATACGCCCTTTTTGGCCAAGTGCATCATTGTGGACGTTCTGCCTCTTTTCCTATGCTTTAAATGCAATTCCAGTCTACCTCCTGAAATCGGTTTCCTGCAATTCTGCCCCGCTTTCAAGTCCTCTTGGCAGCCTTACTTCAGTATATTTTTGGACGATAGCTGTCATTTATAACTCTGCAGGTTTGTGAATTACAGTTCCCCTGAGCTCCTTTCTTCAACTCGCTTTCTCGTGAGCTGGCCGCAACACCGCAGGATTGCTTCAGGCCCTAATCTGGTTCCGGCATGGCACGCTGAGCCTTTGGTTAATTCCTCTTCCTGGTGGGAAATGAGAGTTAAATTTGCCCGTCCAGACACCTCCAGCTAGTCTCTCATTGGTTCTCCCTATTCCTGTTCATCTTCCGCAGAAATTGCAAACTGGGCCAAACAGGAGGTTAAAGGGACTGACTCTCCAAGTCGGGAGAGTGTTAGTAAAGCGTCTGGAATGTTGCACCCGAGCACCAGGGGACGAAAACTGACACATATTGGAACACGTCTCCCGATCACATGGTTGATCATACTCTGGGTTCCACATGCATGTTTTAGCTGAAGGAAGAATACCTTAAACCTGGAGAGTTGAGACCCGTGGAATGGGTACCATGCAATATGACTTCAAAGGGTCTTCATTTGCTCACCGAACCTCTCCAGTCCTATCACTGCTGCGTTTATGCCCCTGTACACACGCTTGATTCTCTTTCGGAGACATAGCAATCCATAGGTTTTAAGATACTTCCTAGTCAGGTACATTCTTAGCCGTTTAATATGGGGTGTTGAGTCCATTTCGTTGAGCAAGGAGTAGCTCTTGTCTATTCCATATTTGGTTTAAGGAACTTTATCTGTGCTCATTTCAATCTCTGGTTTTATGCAGCCCCCCAACACACCTTTCCCCTTAAGCAAGCATAAGTTGGTTTTCTAAATTTGAGACCCTGTTCTGTTTTGTAATTCAGTTCCTGTGTAGCCAAGTTTACATTCCGTGTATTAGTGATATCTTATGATGTTTCTTTTTCTGTGTGACTTATTTCAGTTAGAATCATCATAGCTGAATCCACTCATTATGCTGCTACGGGCCTGATGACATAGATTTCATTGCTGAGTGATATTGCATTGTACGTAAGTACCACAACTTCTTTATCCATTTTTCACTTTCTGCGATATTGAACTTGTACCGTAAACCAGGTTCTTGTAAACAGAGCCGTCCCAACCTTTGGGGTGGCTGTGTCTTTTTGATTTTAATTTCCCTAAGCTATAGGACCATAAGTGGAAGTGCCCTAGGCTCAGTTGCTTTGTTTTTTAGAACTTTCAGGAAACACCATACACTTCTCCCGAGTGGCTGTTGGCAATTTACATCCCGCCCATCAGCATAACAAGGCTCCCAGTTCTCCATGGCCTGGCCTGCCTTTCTGGATTTTACACTTGTTTCAGATGGCCCTTTTGACCGGGGGGAAGTGAGACTTCATTGTAGTGCAGATTTCCTTTGCAAGCTTGCTTGGTTGGCCAAAAAGGGCGTATGCGTTTTTTCCTGAATATATTCAGGAAAAAACGCATACGCCCTTTTTGGCCAAGTGCATCATTGTGGACGTTCTGCCTCTTTTCCTATGCTTTAAATGCAATTCCAGTCTACCTCCTGAAATCGGTTTCCTGCAATTCTGCCCCGCTTTCAACTCCTCTTGGCAGCCTTACTTCAGTATATTTTTGGACGATAGCTGTCATTCATAACTCTGCAGGTTTCTGAATTACAGTGCCCCTGAGCTCCTTTCTTCAACTCGCTTTCTCGTGAGCTGGCCGCAACACCGCAGGATTGCTTCAAGCCCTAATCTGGTTCCGGTACGGCACGCTGAGCCTTTGGTTAATTCCTCTTCCTGGTGGGAAATGAGAGTTAAATTTGCCCGTCCAGACACCTCCAGCTAGTCTCTCATTGGTTCTCCCTATTCCTGTTCATCTTCCGCAGAAATTGCAAACTGGGCCAAACAGGAGGTTAAAGGCACTGACTCTCCAAGTCGGGAGAGTGTTAGTAAAGCGTCTGGAATGTTGCACCCGAGCACCAGGGGACGAAAACTGACACATATTGGAACACGTCTCCCGATCACACGGTTGATCATACTCTGGGTTCCACATGCATGTTTTAGCTGAAGGAAGAATATCTTAAACCTGGAGAGTTGAGACCCGTGGAATGGGTACCATGCAATATGACTTCAAAGGGTCTTCATTTGCTCACCGAACCTCTCCAATCCTATCACTGCTGTGTTTATGCCCTTGTACACATGCTTGATTCTCTTTCGGAGACATAGCATTCCTTAGGTTTTAAGCTACTTACTAGTCAGGTACATTCTTAGGTGTTTAATATGGGGTGATGAGCCCGTTTCGTTGAGCAAGGAGTAGCTGTTGTCTATTCCATATTTGGCTTAAGGAACTTTATCTGTGCTCATTTCAATCTCTGGTTTTATGCAGCACCCCAACTCACCTTTCCCCTTAAGCAAGCATAAGTTGCTTTTCTAAATTTGAGACCCTGTTCTGTTTTGTAATTCAGTTCCTGTGTAGCCAAGTTTACATTCCGTGTATTAGTGATATCTTATGATGTTTCTTTTTCTGTGTGACTTATTTCAGTTAGAATCATCATAGCTGAATCCACTCATTATGCTGCTACGGGCCTGATGACATAGATTTCATTGCTGAGTGATATTGCATTGTACGTAAGTACCACAACTTCTTTATCCATTTTTCACTTTCTGCGATATTGAACTTGTACTGTAAACCAGGTTCTTGTAAACAGAGCTGTCCCAACCTTTGGGGTGGCTGTGTCTTTTTGATTTTAATTTCCCTAAGCTATAGGACCATAAGTGGAAGTGCCCTAGGCTCTGTTGCTTTGTTTTTTAGATGTTTCAGGAAACACCATACACTTCTCCCGAGTGGCTTTTGGCAATTTACATCCCGCCCATCAGCATAAGATGGCTCCCAGTTCTCCATGGCCTGTCCTGCCTTTCTGGATTTTACACTTTTTTCAGATGGCCCTTTTGACCGGGGGGAAGTGAGACTTCATTGTAGTGCAGATTTCCTTTGCAAGCTTGCTTGGTTGGCCAAAAAGTGCGTATGCGTTTTTTCCTGAATATATTCAGGAAAAAACGCATACGCCCTTTTTGGCCAAGTGCATCATTGTGGACGTTCTGCCTCTTTTCCTATGCTTTAAATGCAATTCCAGTCTACCTCCTGAAATCGGTTTCCTGCAATTCTGCCCCGCTTTCAAGTCCTCTTGGCAGCCTTACTTCAGTATATTTTTGGACGATAGCTGTCATTTATAACTCTGCAGGTTTCTGAATTACAGTGCCCCTCAGCTCCTTTCTTCAACTCGCTTTCTCGTGAGCTGGCCGCAACACCGCAGGATTGCTTCAAGCCCTAATCTTGTTCCGGTACGGCATGCTGAGCCTTTGGTTAATTCCTCTTCCTGGTGGGAAATGAGAGTTAAATTTGCCCGTCCACACACCTCCAGCTAGTCTCTCATTGGTTCTCCCTATTCCTGTTCATCTTCCGCAGAAATTGCAAACTGGGCCAAACAGGAGGTTAAAGGAACTGACTCTCCAAGTCGGGAGAGTGTTAGTAAAGCGTCTGGAATGTTGCACCCGAGCATCAGGGGACCAAAACTGACACATATTGGAACACGTCTCCCGATCACACGGTTGATCATACTCTGGGTTCCACATGCATGTTTTAGCTGAAGGAAGAATACCTTAAACCTGGAGAGTTGAGACCCGTGGAATGGGTACCATGCAATATGACTTCAAAGGGTCTTCATTTGCTCACCGAACCTCTCCAGTCCTATCACTGCTGCGTTTATGCCCCTGTACACACGCTTGATTCTCTTTCGGAGACATAGCAATCCATAGGTTTTAAGATACTTCCTAGTCAGGTACATTCTTAGGCGTTTAATATGGGGTGTTGAGTCCATTTCGTTGAGCAAGGAGTAGCTCTTGTCTATTCCATATTTGGCTTAAGGAACTTTATCTGTGCTCATTTCAATCTCTGGTTTTATGCAGCACCCCAACTCACCTTTCCCCTTAAGCAAGCATAAGTTGGTTTTCTAAATTTGAGACCCTGTTCTGTTTTGTAATTCAGTTCCTGTGTAGCCAAGTTTACATTCCGTGTATTAGTGATATCTTATGATATTTCTTTTTCTGTGTGACTTATTTCAGTTAGAATCATCATACCTGAATCCACTCATTATGCTGCTACGGGCCTGATGACATAGATTTCATTGCTGAGTGATATTGAATTGTACGTAAGTACCACAACTTCTTTATCCATTTTTCACTTTCTGCGATATTGAACTTGTACCGTAAACCAGGTTCTTGTAAACAGAGCCGTCCCAACCTTTGGGGTGGCTGTGTCTTTTTGATTTTAATTTCCCTAAGCTATAGGACCATAAGTGGAAGTGCCCTAGGCTCTGTTGCTTTGTTTTTTAGATGTTTCAGGAAACACCATACACTTGTCTCGAGTGGCTGTTGGCAATTTACATCCCGCCCATCAGCATAACAAGGCTCCCAGTTCTCCATGGCCTGGCCTGCCTTTCTGGATTTTACACTTTTTTCAGATGGCCCTTTTGACCGGGGGGAAGTGAGACTTCATTGTAGTGCAGATTTCCTTTGCAAGCTTGCTTGGTTGGCCAAAAAGGGCGTATGCGTTTTTTCCTGAATATATTCAGGAAAAAACGCATACGCACTTTTTGGCCAAGTGCATCATTGTGGACGTTCTGCCTCTTTTCCTATGCTTTAAATGCAATTCCAGTCTACCTCCTGAAATCGGTTTCCTGCAATTCTGCCCCGCTTTCAAGTCCTCTTGGCAGCCTTACTTCAGTATATTTTTGGACGATAGCTGTCATTTATAACTCTGCAGGTTTCTGAATTACAGTGCCCCTCAGCTCCTTTCTTCAACTCGCTTTCTCGTGAGCTGGCCGCAACACCACATGATTTCTTCAAGCCCTAATCTGGTTCCGGTACGGCATGCTGAGCCTTTGGTTAATTCCTCTTCCTGGTGGGAAATGAGAGTTAAATTTCCCGTCCACACACCTCCAGCTAGTCTCTCATTGGTTCTCCCTATTCCTGTTCATCTTCCGCAGAAATTGCAAACTGGGCCAAACAGGAGGTTAAAGGCACTGACTCTCCAAGTCGGGAGAGTGTTAGTAAAGCGTCTGGAATGTTGCACCCGAGCACCAGGGGACGAAAACTGACACATATTGGAACACGTCTCCCGATCACACGGTTGATCATACTCTGGGTTCCACATGCATGTTTTAGCTGAAGGAAGAATACCTTAAACCTGGAGAGTTGAGACCCGTGGAATGGGTACCATGCAATATGACTTCAAAGGGTCTTCATTTGCTCACCGAACCTCTCCAGTCCTATCACTGCTGCGTTTATGCCCCTGTACACACGCTTGATTCTCTTTCGGAGACATAGCAATCCATAGGTTTTAAGATACTTCCTAGTCAGGTACCTTCTTAGGCGTTTAATATGGGGTGTTGAGTCCATTTCGTTGAGCAAGGAGTAGCTCTTGTCTATTCCATATTTGGCTTAAGGAACTTTATCTGTGCTCATTTCAATCTCTGGTTTTATGCAGCACCCCAACTCACCTTTCCCCTTAAGCAAGCATAAGTTGGTTTTCTAAATTTGAGACCCTGTTCTGTTTTGTAATTCAGATCCTGTGTAGCCAAGTTTACATTCCGTGTATTAGTGATATCTTATGATGTTTCTTTTTCTGTGTGACTTATTTCAGTTAGAATCATCATACCTGAATGCACTCATTATGCTGCTACGGGCCTGATGACATAGATTTCATTGCTGAGTGATATTGCATTGTACGTAAGTACCACAACTTCTTTATCCATTTTTCACTTTCTGCGATATTGAACTTGTACCGTAAACCAGGTTCTTGTAAACAGAGCCGTCCCAACCTTTGGGGTGGCTGTGTCTTTTTGATTTTAATTTCCCTAAGCTATAGGACCATAAGTGGAAGTGCCCTAGGCTCTGTTGCTTTGTTTTTTAGATGTTTCAGGAAACACCATACACTTCTCCCGAGTGGCTGTTGGCAATTTACATCCCGCCCATCAGCATAACAAGGATCCCAGTTCTCCATGGCCTGTCCTGCCTTTCTGGATTTTACACTTTTCTCAGATGGCCCTTTTGACCCGGGGGAAGTGAGACTTCATTGTAGTGCAGATTTCCTTTGCAAGCTTGCTTGGTTGGCCAAAAAGGGCGTATGCGTTTTTTCCTGAATATATTCAGGAAAAAACGCATACGCCCTTTTTGGCCAAGTGCATCATTGTGGACGTTCTGCCTCTTTTCCTATGCTTTAAATGCAATTCCAGTCTACCTCCTGAAATCGGTTTCCTGCAATTCTGCCCCGCTTTCAAGTCCTCTTGGCAGCCTTACTTCAGTATATTTTTGGACGATAGCTGTCATTTATAATTCTGCAGGTTTCTGAATTACAGTGCCCCTGAGCTCCTTTCTTCAACTCGCTTTCTCGTGAGCTGGCCGCAACACCGCAGGATTGCTTCAGGCCCTAATCTGGTTCCGGCACGGCACGCTGAGCCTTTGGTTAATTCCTCTTCCTGGTGGGAAATGAGAGTTAAATTTGCCCGTCCAGACACCTCCAGCTAGTCTCTCATTGGTTCTCCCTATTCCTGTTCATCTTCCGCAGAAATTGCAAACTGGGCCAAACAGGAGGTTAAAGGAACTGACTCTCCAAGTCGGGAGAGTGTTAGTAAAGCGTCTGGAATGTTGCACCCGAGCACCAGGGGACGAAAACTGACACATATTGGAACACGTCTCCCGATCACACGGTTGATCATACTCTGGGTTCCACATGCATGTTTTAGCTGAAGGAAGAATACCTTAAACCTGGAGAGTTGAGACCCGTGGAATGGGTACCATGCAATATGACTTCAAAGGGTCTTCATTTGCTCACCGAACCTCTCCAGTCCTATCACTGCTGCGTTTATGCCCCTGTACACACGCTTGATTCTCTTTCGGAGACATAGCAATCCATAGGTTTTAAGATACTTCCTAGTCAGGTACATTCTTAGGCGTTTAATATGGGGTGTTGAGTCCATTTCGTTGAGCAAGGAGTAGCTCTTGTCTATTCCATATTTGGCTTAAGGAACTTTATCTGTGCTCATTTCAATCTCTGGTTTTATGCAGCCCCCCAACTCACCTTTCCCCTTAAGCAAGCATAAGTTGGTTTTCTAAATTTGAGACCCTGTTCTGTTTTGTAATTCAGTTCCTGTGTAGCCAAGTTTACATTCCGTGTATTAGTGATATCTTATGATGTTTCTTTTTCTGTGTGACTTATTTCAGTTAGAATCATCATAGCTGAATCCACTCATTATGCTGCTACGGGCCTGATGACATAGATTTCATTGCTGAGTGATATTGCATTGTACGTAAGTACCACAACTTCTTTATCCATTTTTCACTTTCTGCGATATTGAACTTGTACCGTAAACCAGGTTCTTGTAAACAGAGCCGTCCCAACCTTTGGGGTGGCTGTGTCTTTTTGATTTTAATTTTCCTAAGCTATAGGACCATAAGTGGAAGTGCCCTAGGCTCTGTTGCTTTGTTTTTTAGATGTTTCAGGAAACACCATACACTTCTCCCGAGTGGCTGTTGGCAATTTACATCCCGCCCATCAGCATAACAAGGCTCCCAGTTCTCCATGGCCTGGCCTGCCTTTCTGGATTTTACACTTTTTTCAGATGGCCCTTTTGACCGGGGGGAAGTGAGACTTCATTGTAGTGCAGATTTCCTTTGCAAGCTTGCTTGGTTGGCCAAAAAGGGCGTATGCGTTTTTTCCTGAATATATTCAGGAAAAAACGCATACGCCCTTTTTGGCCAAGTGCATCATTGTGGACGTTCTGCCTCTTTTCCTATGCTTTAAATGCAATTCCAGTCTACCTCCTGAAATCGGTTTCCTGCAATTCTGCCCCGCTTTCAAGTCCTCTTGGCAGCCTTACTTCAGTATATTTTTGGACGATAGCTGTCATTTATAACTCTGCAGGTTTGTGAATTACAGTGCCCCTGAGCTCCTTTCTTCAACTCGCTTTCTCGTGAGCTGGCCGCAACACCGCAGGATTGCTTCAAGCCCTAATCCGGTTCCGGCACGGCACGCTGAGCCTTTGGTTAATTCCTCTTCCTGGTGGGAAATGAGAGTTAAATTTGCCCGTCCAGACCCCTCCAGCTAGTCTCTCATTGGTTCTCCCTATTCCTGTTCATCTTCCGCAGAAATTGCAAACTGGGCCAAACAGGAGGTTAAAGGCACTGACTCTCCAAGTCGGGAGAGTGTTAGTAAAGCGTCTGGAATGTTGCACCCGAGCACCAGGGGACGAAAACTGACACATATTGCAACACGTCTCCCGATCACACGGTTGATCATACTCTGGGTTCCACATGCATGTTTTAGCTGAAGGAAGAATACCTTAAACCTGGAGAGTTGAGACCCGTGGAATGGGTACCATGCAATATGACTTCAAAGGGTCTTCATTTGCTCACCGAACCTCTCCAGTCCTATCACTGCTGCGTTTATGCCCCTGTACACACGCTTGATTCTCTTTCGGAGACATAGCAATCCATAGGTTTTAAGATACTTCCTAGTCAGGTACATTCTTAGGCGTTTAATATGGGGTGTTGAGTCCATTTCGTTGAGCAAGGAGTAGCTCTTGTCTATTCCATATTTGGCTTAAGGAACTTTATCTGTGCTCATTTCAATCTCTGGTTTTATGCAGCACCCCAACTCACCTTTCCCCTTAAGCAAGCATAAGTTGGTTTTCTAAATTTGAGACCCTGTTCTGTTTTGTAATTCAGTTCCTGTGTAGCCAAGTTTACATTCCGTGTATTAGTTATATCTTATGATGTTTCTTTTTCTGTGTGAGTTATTTCAGTTAGAATCATCATACCTGAATCCACTCATTATGCTGCTACGGGCCTGATGACATAGATTTCATTGCTGAGTGATATTGCATTGTACGTAAGTACCACAACTTCTTTATCCATTTTTCACTTTCTGCGATATTGAACTTGTACCGTAAAACAGGTTCTTGTAAACAGAGCCGTCCCAACCTTTGGGGTGGCTGTGTCTTTTTGATTTTAATTTCCCTAAGCTATAGGACCATAAGTGGAAGTGCCCTAGGCTCTGTTGCTTTGTTTTTTAGAACTTTCAGGAAACACCATACACTTCTCCCGAGTGGCTGTTGGCAATTTACATCCCGCCCATCAGCATAACAAGGCTCCCAGTTCTCCATGGCCTGGCCTGCCTTTCTGGATTTTACACTTTTTTCAGATGGCCCTTTTGACCGGGGGGAAGTGAGACTTCATTGTAGTGCAGATTTCCTTTGCAAGCTTGCTTGGTTGGCCAAAAAGGGCGTATGCGTTTTTTCCTGAATATATTCAGGAAAAAACGCATACGCCCTTTTTGGCCAAGTGCATCATTGTGGACGTTCTGCCTCTTTTCCTATGCTTTAAATGCAATTCCAGTCTACCTCCTGAAATCGGTTTCCTGCAATTCTGCCCCGCTTTCAAGTCCTCTTGGCAGCCTTACTTCAGTATATTTTTGGACGATAGCTGTCATTTATAACTCTGCAGGTTTCTGAATTACAGTGCCCCTGAGCTCCTTTCTTCAACTCGCTTTCTCGTGAGCTGGCCGCAACACCGCAGGATTGCTTCAGGCCCTAATCTGGTTCCGGCATGGCACGCTGAGCCTTTGGTTAATTCCTCTTCCTGGTGGCAAATGAGAGTTAAATTTGCCCGTCCAGACCCCTCCAGCTAGTCTCTCATTGGTTCTCCCTATTCCTGTTCATCTTCCGCAGAAATTGCAAACTGGGCCAAACAGGAGGTTAAAGGGACTGACTCTCCAAGTCGGGAGAGTGTTAGTAAAGCGTCTGGAATGTTGCACCCGAGCACCAGGGGACGAAAACTGACACATATTGGAACACGTCTCCCGATCACACGGTTGATCATACTCTGGGTTCCACATGCATGTTTTAGCTGAAGGAAGAATACCTTAAACCTGGAGAGTTGAGACCCGTGGAATGGGTACCATGCAATATGACTTCAAAGGGTCTTCATTTGCTCACCGAACCTCTCCAGTCCTATCACTGCTGCGTTTATGCCCCTGTACACACGCTTGATTCTCTTTCGGAGACATAGCAATCCATAGGTTTTAAGATACTTCCTAGTCAGGTACATTCTTAGCCGTTTAATATGGGGTGTTGAGTCCATTTCGTTGAGCAAGGAGTAGCTCTTGTCTATTCCATATTTGGTTTAAGGAACTTTATCTGTGCTCATTTCAATCTCTGGTTTTATGCAGCCCCCCAACACACCTTTCCCCTTAAGCAAGCATAAGTTGGGTTGCTAAATTTGAGACCCTGTTCTGTTTTGTAATTCAGTTCCTGTGTAGCCAAGTTTACATTCCGTGTATTAGTGATATCTTATGATGTTTCTTTTTCTGTGTGACTTATTTCAGTTAGAATCATCATAGCTGAATCCACTCATTATGTTGCTACGGGCCTGATGACATAGATTTCATTGCTGAGTGATATTGCATTGTACGTAAGTACCACAACTTCTTTATCCATTTTTCACTTTCTGCGATATTGAACTTGTACCGTAAACCAGGTTCTTGTAAACAGAGCCGTCCCAACCTTTGGGGTGGCTGTGTCTTTTTGATTTTAATTTCCCTAAGCTATAGGACCATAAGTGGAAGTGCCCTAGGCTCAGTTGCTTTGTTTTTTAGAAGTTTCAGGAAACACCATACACTTCTCCCGAGTGGCTGTTGGCAATTTACATCCCGCCCATCAGCATAACAAGGCTCCCAGTTCTCCATGGCCTGTCCTGCCTTTCTGGATTTTACACTTTTTTCAGATGGCCCTTTTGACCGGGGGGAAGTGAGACTTCATTGTAGTGCAGATTTCCTTTGCAAGCTTGCTTGGTTGGCCAAAAAGGGCGTATGCGTTTTTTCCTGAATATATTCAGGAAAAAACGCATACGCCCTTTTTGGCCAAGTGCATCATTGTGGACGTTCTGCCTCTTTTCCTATGCTTTAAATGCAATTCCAGTCTACCTCCTGAAATCGGTTTCCTGCAATTCTGCCCCGCTTTCAAGTCCTCTTGGCAGCCTTACTTCAGTATATTTTTGGACGATAGCTGTCATTCATAACTCTGCAGGTTTCTGAATTACAGTGCCCCTGAGCTCCTTTCTTCAACTCGCTTTCTCGTGAGCTGGCCGCAACACCGCAGGATTGCTTCAAGCCCTAATCTGGTTCCGGTACGGCACGCTGAGCCTTTGGTTAATTCCTCTTCCTGGTGGGAAATGAGAGTTAAATTTGCCCGTCCAGACACCTCCAGCTAGTCTCTCATTGGTTCTCCCTATTCCTGTTCATCTTCCGCAGAAATTGCAAACTGGGCCAAACAGGAGGTTAAAGGAACTGACTCTCCAAGTCGGGAGAGTGTTAGTAAAGCGTCTGGAATGTTGCACCCGAGCACCAGGGGACGAAAACTGACACATATTGGAACACGTCTCCCGATCACACGGTTGATCATACTCTGGGTTCCACATGCATGTTTTAGCTGAAGGAAGAATACCTTAAACCTGGAGAGTTGAGACCCGTGGAATGGGTACCATGCAATATGACTTCAAAGGGTCTTCATTTGCTCACCGAACCTCTCCAATCCTATCACTGCTGTGTTTATGCCCTTGTACACATGCTTGATTCTCTTTTGGAGACATAGCATTCCTTGGTTTTTAAGCTACTTACTAGTCAGGTACATTCTTAGGTGTTTAATATGGGGTGATGAGCCCGTTTCGTTGAGCAAGGAGTAGCTGTTGTCTATTCCATATTTGGCTTAAGGAACTTTATCTGTGCTCATTTCAATCTCTGGTTTTATGCAGCACCCCAACTCACCTTTCCCCTTAAGCAAGCATAAGTTGCTTTTCTAAATTTGAGACCCTGTTCTGTTTTGTAATTCAGTTCCTGTGTAGCCAAGTTTACATTCCGTGTATTAGTGATATCTTATGATGTTTCTTTTTCTGTGTGACTTATTTCAGTTAGAATCATCATAGCTGAATCCACTCATTATGCTGCTACGGGCCTGATGACATAGATTTCATTGCTGAGTGATATTGCATTGTACGTAAGTACCACAACTTCTTTATCCATTTTTCACTTTCTGCGATATTGAACTTGTACTGTAAACCAGGTTCTTGTAAACAGAGCTGTCCCAACCTTTGGGGTGGCTGTGTCTTTTTGATTTTAA